>NC_090448.1:1070213997-1070514566 GCF_031143425.1 Pleurodeles waltl
TTTGGCCTCTTCATGATCACCAACAGGTCAATTCGCTCTCTGTTCTTGCTTCCAGCACTGACTGCCAATGGAAAGCTCCACTGAACCTTACTCTTTGTGGTACAGAGACCACCAACGACAACCGGCAACAGGAGATCTGCATGCTGCAGCATCAAGAGCCATTGGTGACCCCCAACGTGAAGCTCCTGCAAGGGCTGTCCGCAATGTCTGACAGGATCTTCTTGCTACAGCAACTTCTGTCCTCAATGCCCAGCTGGCTCGTCATGCTACAGCGACAATGACAACCATCTGTGATGCTCTCTTTGCTCCTCACAGCCTCCTCCACTGAAGACTTGACGGTTCATGCCAGATTTTGAGATGGTACCTTTTTCAGTGGGACTAACCTGTCCCTATATCTAGCCTGTGCTCCATTGTGAACTTGTGACTTTCCACCAGTCAAGCTCAGCCAAAAGATCACAAGTGACAGGTTGTGCTTTTAAGCACTATTTTCACTCAAATCTCAAATTGTAAATGAATATCTCCAGTTCTGGTTGGATGTTTGCCATTTTGGTGTCATTTTATTGATTGAATTTTGCTCTATCTTTCTACGTTGGGTTAGAAATTTTTATTGTGTTGTGTTTTTACTTTATACTGTTTGTGTGCTGCATAAATACTCTTCATAGTGCCTCCAAGTTAAGCCTGACTGCTTTGGTGCCAAGCTATGGGAGGGTTAAGCACAGGTTAATTTAGTGACTTTTTGTGGTTCACTCTGACAACAATTTTGTTTGTTGCTGGAGTAGGGTTTCACCCCCTCAAATAACAACCCAGTTTCTCCAAATATGTCTTTAAGACAATTAGATGTAATTCATTGCACATTGATGAGCAGTTTTCCAATTAGTACAGCCAATCTGATTTCCCTAATAAAGCACCTAAAAAAGCAAGGGAGCATATTATGACAGATGTCAGCTTCACCTCCAAGGTCGCCTCAAAGTAGGCAACTTGTTATGGCACAGAATACCTCTCATAAAAGGTGTTTGTTCTGGTGTTTTACATATGCAGTGATCGCCCAGTTAATTCTAACCTTAATTCCAACATCCACAGTTGTGGGTCATATCCTAATCCTCTAGACCTACATCAAAGTCCTCAAAGCAACATATGTGAGTAAAAACCAGCCAGCAAGACCCAACCCAGAGTTGTTATGCTACAGTGTATTCTCCTGTCTAATAGAATCTACAAGGAGATGGTCAGCAGTTATCTTTAAGAACATCTTGGTATTGTGATGGAACAGGGCCATTTCAGTGAGAGCCTCCGGCAAGAGATGACTTTCATAGCAAGAATTTTAGAGGAAGTAAACAGAAGGTTTCATATATGATTGGCTAGCATTGTTTCAAACCTCAATCTTTGGGAACACACCTGTAAAAAATTGGGTCCTGATAACACTGCAACTTACATGGACCTTCCTATGCTAACATTCAGTCAATCAGCCTCGATATTTGTATATGAATATTCCACCATAGGATAAATAGACCCAAATCAGATGGTGACAGAGATCATTCAAGCACAGAGGATATACCATCAGTTAGTAGGTGATGACAGGACCAATCACACTTAGAGAAACTACACTCACAAGCACTGTCAGGGCAGGTCAGAGCCTAACACTGTGAAGTTAAAGACTCCAATGCTGCCTACCTGAGATGGCCACTTACTAGAGCAATTCCCGTCCTCCATGGGATTTACTTCTTAATATCCATACCCTAATCTGTCTTCCAAGGCCCCCTGTTATGCCCTGTGAGACCTGAGGCTGTGGGGATACCACAGAGCCATTTTCTCTGTCTAGCAATGCAACCTCGCTGCTGCGAGATGAAGAGGCCTGAAGCGGTTTGTGAAGCAGTGGTTTTGCATTCCGAGGTGGCGCCAGTGAGAGCCGCACTTGGCCAGGGGTCACTCTTGAAAACCCACCCAGCGGAGACATACACTGAAGGGCCCCAAGGAAGAACCACCTCTGGACTCCAACATTGGCCCGGATAATAGTGGCCCACACAGAATCCAGGGCTGCGGGGCACTTGATCTCAGAGCGGAGAGTGGCAGCCTGCACCCTGAGTAGTCAGCATGTAAATTGCAATCCTCCATGTGAGCGCAGAGTATGCTCAATGCATCCACCAGCAACTCAAATCATGGCAGAGCAGCCCTGGAGCACTGAGGCTACAGTAACAGATCACATCAGCCAAAGAGCGTCCAAATACAAAACATCACAAATGATTTTCCTCCATACCCTCCCTATGGCCTACCACATCCTCAGCTTTCCACTTAGCACACAGGGTGGGGCTGGAGTGCACCTGGGAAATGTGGGGCGCCTGACAGTTTGTAGGGACACAAGTGGACTAAAAGAGCCAAAGGACAAAAAACTACAGAATCGGTAACCAGCTTCGGACTAATCAGCTGGGGGAAAACTGTCTCCTACTAGGGGCTGGGCCAGTGCTGCACATGGGGTATCATTCCCTGGCATCATTGGGAACTCAACAGCAGAGAAGACCTGATTTATTGAGTGGTCCGAATGGTTGTAGCCCCACTGGCCTTTCTAAGTGATGACCTAAAAGACTTGCAACTGCTCATCACCTAGTGTTCATTTTCCCCCCTCCTTTACACCAGCATTATAATCTACTACATCCAGATTGGAGAGCGGGGACCTGCAGATCCTAACAGACTTAGCACCATCAAATCCTCTGGCCTTCCTCACAGAACGCTGTGAGAAGCTGCCTGGTTTGTAGTGGGTACCAGAGGTAATTAAACCTTATACCAGGTCCAGTGATCCACCTTAGTGAAATGTAGACAGTGTCTCACAGCTTGGCTGTCTTGGGGTAGCTGTAGCAGAGCAACCAAGGCTGAACTAGGAGAAATGCAAAGCTCTTGCAATACCTCTATAGTCACACAGTACTGATACTCAAGAAAGACAATACTCAGTGTTACCAACAATAAAGGTACTTTATCTTAGTGACACAAGGCCAAAAATATCTTAGAGGCAATACTCCTACTGGAGGTAAGTATTATACACAATATATAAATTAGTAACCAAAATCAGGTAAGTACACAGTCAGAAAATAGTGCAAACAGTGAAAAACACAATGGATTGCAATGGGCCTAGGGGCAACACATACCATTTACTAAAATAGTGGAATGCGAATGTCGGTTTCCCCTCTAGGCAAATGTAGTGTGTAGAGGGGCACTGGGAGTGTAGGAAACTACCAAAGGTAAGTAAATTACCACACCCCAGAGCCCAGGAAAGCGGGAGTAAAGTACAGCAAGTTTCTTCAGAACACACTAGAAGTCATGGTGAAGGATTATGCAAAAACTAAGCAAGACTGGCAGAAACTATTGATGGATTCCTGGACCTGAAGACCTTTGGAGAGAGGAGACCAAGTCCAGAAGTCGATGAAGAGTCCAGGAAGAACAGGAGCCCCTGCCTAACCCAGATGAAGGTGCAAAAGTGGATTCTCCGGTTAGAAGGAAAGTACAGAAATGCACCAAAGAGGGCAGCTCCGGGTTCTTGCTTGGTGTAAGAGATGTCCCACGTCGAGTTGTTGGATGCAGGCTGGTTTTCGTCATTGGATTCCGCCAACAAGCCTTGGCTCACGCAAATGTCGCAGTTGATGGGAAAAAGTGCTACCTGGGCCCAGGAGGGCCCTGGGTGCCTCAACTCAGACTGAGGAGACAGAGAGAGCTCTCAGCACTTTATAGAGCCCTCAGAAGACCAGGAAGCACCCGCAGGAGTCCCAGACCACAGGAAAAAAGGAGTTTCACAATGCGATCATCGTAGCACTACACAAAGGGATCCCATGGTGCCGGAAAGCAACTCAGGGAGCTTAGCGTCGCAGGATAGAGTGCTGGGGACCTGGGCTATGCTGTGCATGAAGGACTTTTGGAAGAAGTGCACAGTAGCCCAAGGAGCTGCAGAAGACACAGTTCAGAGAGGTACTGTCTGGCATGGGGAGGCAAGCCCTTACTTCCACCAAATTTGGACAGCTGGACCTTTGGACAGTGAGGATCACTTCAGTCCACCACCTGTGTTCCAGGGATCATGCTAGTCGACAGGAGAGGAGTCCGGGAGTACCGGTTGTCATTGCAGAGAGGTGCCTGCTGAAGCAGGGAAGTGACTCTGTCACTCCACAGGAGATTCCTTCGGTCCTTCTGATGCAGAATAAAGACATGCATTCCTCAAAGCTTGCACAACCTGGAAACTGTTGCAGTTGCTGCCTGGAGCTGAAGTTGCAGGGTCACAGTAGCCTTCCTCGATACTTTGTTGCAGTTAAAGCAGTCCTAGAGCAGTTTGCGGTTGATCCGATGGTTCAGAAGCTGAAGCAGAGGATGCAGAGTACTCCTGGTGGAGCCTTGCAAACCAAATCTGAGGAAACGCCCATAGGAGAGACCCTAAATAACCCTGATAGGGGGATTGGCTACCTAACCAGGTAAGCACCTATCATGAGGGGTCTCTGAAATCACCTACTGGCACTGGCCACTCAGATGCTCCGAGAGGGTCCCCACACCTTTGAATCCAAGATGGCTAACGCCAGGGACACTCTGGAGGAGCTCTGTGCACCACTATTGGGGCGGTGATGGACAGGGGAGTGGTCATTCCCCTTTCCTTTGTCCAGTTTCATGCCAGAGCAGGGATTGGGTGTTCCTGAACTGATGTAGACTGGAGTTTGCAAGGAGGACACTGTTTGTGCCCTTCAAAGCATTTCCAGAGGCTCTGGGAGTATACCCCTTCCATGCCTGTAACACCTATTTCCAATGGGAGAGGGTGTAACACCCCTCTCCTAAAGGAAATGCATTGTTCTGCCTTCCTGGGATTGAGCACGCTTGAAATAGTGTCACTGCTCTCACGAAGTCTGGGAAATTGGTTCTGGACAATGTAAGGGCACCGTTGCTAGTGCAAGGGTGCCCTCACACACAGTAACTTTGCACCTAGCCTTCAGTAACTGAAGGTTAGACACATAGGTGACTTATATGTTACCTGGTGAAGTGAAAATGGCTGTGATATAATGTGTGCACTATTTCACTCAGGCTGCAGGGGCAGTCCTGAAGGAGTGTTTGTATGAGCTCCTTATGGGTGGCAAAAGAATTGCTGCAGCCAATAAGGTTCTCCTGGAACCCCAGTGCCCTGGGTACCTAGGTACGATATACTAGGGACACATAAGGGGGTCAAGTATGCCAATCTGAATTAGAATATGGAGTCACTAGACTATAGTGACAAAGTTGGTAAACAGAGAGAGTATAAGCACAGTCAAGCATACTGACAACACAGTAAAACACACTGACATATAGGCCACAACTATGAGCACTGGGGCCCTGACTAGCAGGAACCCAGTGAGAGAGTAAAAACACACTGACAAACACTGACAAACAGGCCAAAAATGTGGGTACCATGGTAGAAGAAAGCCACCTTCCTACAAACGCCCCATCGCACATAGCCACAGACCCCAGGTATTTAAGAAGCACACAGTAGGAAACCCGATAGGCAGGAGTCTGTTCACAGAATACTCCTTGGCTGGCACCAGTGAGTACTTCTGCTAGCCACTTCCCAACAACATAAATTCTGCTCCGAGAATAAGATGACCGGGGTCCAAGGCGCCCAAATGGCTCACAAAACCAAACTAGATAAATTTGCATATCCCCAAGAAAGGCCTATTGGGGCCACGATGGAGCCTGCACCAAGCCCTCTGGCACAGCCCTCATCCAAAAACAGACCCTTGCACTCAATGACTCTATGGCTGTGATACAGGGAGTCCGGGGATCTCTGGAGACAAAAATTGACATGGTTTCCATGGTGGTCACACTGGTTCAGGTGGACCTATGCAACTTGAATAACCAACTGAAGGAAGCAGAAGCCTCCCTTATGACCCTCAAGACTCAAACCACAACCCTGAAGAAACAAGTCATGGAACTGCGCATTACCACTGTGACTTTGGGAGCAAAGTTTAAAGATTTCAATTGAAGATCTAACCGTTAAACTCCTGCAGCACTGAGGACTCTCTAAGTACTTTTCAGTTTAGAGGGCACACAGAATCCCGGGTACCATGCCTAAACCAGGTACACCACCCTGCACAATAATCGCCCACATTCAAAATTTTAGGGATCACAATGTAATTCTTCAAACAGCTCCAAGTGCCCCTCCAGTCAAATATGAAAAGGCAACTAGCAGCTTTTCCCCACACTTCATGCCATGTGTACGTGAATGCACCCTAGATTTGCAGAAGTGAAACAGGCCCTAAGGGATCAGGGCTTGAAATACTCCATGATGTTCCCGGAATAAATACGGGTAGTTGCAGAGGGGAAGACTTGACATTTCATGTCTCCAGAGACCGCATGGGAATGGCTTGACAGATGGAGTCTGGGAAGAGGATCGAGGCCAGGAAACTGGCCCTACAAGTGATGACCCGACCCTGGTATCTCAGATTAAAAAGGCGACGTGGGGGATGTGAAGCATTGGTGGTGTTCGCCTCAAAAAAAGAATGAGAAAGAGGTGATGCAACAATAAACATGCAGATACTGGTTTGACGGAGTAAGATGAGTCCGGTCGATGCTCTGATCCCACCCTGATGCAGAACACCAAGGTGGAGGGCCAGATTATAAATGGTGCCCTGGGCATTTCGTTTATACATGACAACAGATGATTCTTGGTAACACGTGAGTTATGTGAATGGGGGCTGGAGGACTGTTATTGTTATCAATGGTGGTCGTCGCTGTCACCTCCAGTTTCAGTGTTAGTTTTGGGCCACAGGCAGTCTGCATTGTTCGGGGGGGACAGTTGTAAGTCTGTTATGCGGGGAGGCAGGGACGTGTGATTCTGGGGTTTTGTTACTTTTTGTTGTGTGTTTTGGACAGTTAAGTTATTATACACAGCACTAGCACTGACACTACTTGTATATGCCCATTCCTACACTTTTCCATGACCTCCGAAGTGGAGGGGTAAATTGATGGGCCAGAGAAGCCTCTAGCTCAAGCCTATAAGTGTGTGACTCCATTAACGGATCAAAGATGAAAATTCTGTTCTGGTACGTTAACGACGTAGGAGATAAAATCAAAAGAGGGGTTGTGATGCAATACATCAAACACTGAGTTCCTAATGTTGTCCCCCTCCAGGAGACACATATGAAGGGCACCACATATCTTGCACTAAATAGATGGGGATACACTATGGCAGTACACTACAGGATTTAGAGGAGTTGGGATTCTCATAAATAAATTGTTCCTGCTTGCCCTTCAATGGACTTGGTCAGATACACACAGGAGATATGCAGTTCTTATGGGAAGTTGGGAGGGAGTAACAGTCAATATTTGCTCAGTCTGTGTTCCACCATGCCTCCATGACTGTGCTGCCCGATCTGAGTGCCCTCCTGCTACAATTACTGGAAGGCAAGTTGTTGATAGGGGGACTTCAATTTGGTGCTGGTGTGAGGAAAGTGACCGCTGGCCTCTTAGACCAGCGGGAACATTCCACAGCCCCCTACACAACTTCCTTTCAGCCCTTGGTCTAGCTGATCTCTGGTGTGCTCACAATCCCAGGCTCCAACATTAATAATTTCCACTTTGGGGTGCAGGGAGTCTCTCAGGCATTGATCACTTTTCCGAACATACGCATCAGCTTCATCACTCTTTGAATGTCCAACACCTAGCCAGAGGTATTATAGACCATTCCCCAATCTGGGTGGCCTTCGGTCTTCACAAGGACCCTGAGCACCGTTACATATCAATCAGTCCCTGGTACTTCAAGGTGCCACGTATTAGAGAGGACATCATAGAGGCCACAAAACATTACTTCACTGTGAACAAGGTCTTTTTGCCCTACCACAGACCCTATAGGAGGCATACAAAACAGCCAACAAAGGCAGACCCTCTCCTTGATCCTTGGCCATAAAAGGGCCAAAGTAGAAACTCTTGAAGGTGAGATTTTGGAATTAGAGAAGGGCATACCACTGACACCCACCATACTATACAGTTAAAGCTGAAGGAAGACAACAATGAGGCCACTGATATGGCCATGGCGAGTCATAGAGCTACGCAACATCACCTTTACAAAGTGGACAACAAGGCGGGCAAACTCTTGGCCTGGCTAGGTAGGTGGGAATAGGCTGGCTGTTGGGTGTTGGAGGTACAAATGGACTAAGACACATTGATGAGGGATAGGTGAAGTATAGCTGATCGTTTTACAACCTGCTACATGCTCCTAATCACCCTGGCTGATATCGCTCCGGCAGGAGGACTCCAGGGAGCTCCTGACTGACATTCACCTCCCAATGCTTGAGCAATCTAATTGAGCCCTCCTTGAGGAAGAGCTTACTTAAGTTAAAATAGTACAAGCAATATACAATCTCAGCGTACGTAAAGCCATCGGCCCAAATTAAGTGCCAATTGAACTGTATAAGCTCATGGCCCACCATACTTGCTGTATATGTTTAAGGAGAGTCTGAAACAAGGGGTGCTTTGGAAGACCAGGGAACTGGCAACCACTGTAGTTATCCATAATGAAGGGATACCACCTGAGGATAGTCCCTCATAGCAACCAATACCAATCGTCAAAATCCTGGCCAAGGTGTTAACCTCTCATCTATTCAAGGTTATTAGAACCTTAATTCATCCAGACCATCCGAGATTTATGCCTGGCCGAGACACCACTCTGAATCTCAGACACCTTCATTGTGTGTTGTGTAATGCTTTCTTTAGATGCCAGAATGGCATTTGACACAATAGAATGGGCCTACGTGTTTGAGGTCTTAGCCAGGCTGGCTTTAGGCCCATGCTTCATCAACTGGCTAAAACTATTCACAGGTGAAAGCAAATGGGGATAATCCTGTGTGTTTGAACTACAGCAAGACGCCCACTAGGGCTGTCCCTTGTCAACATTGACTTTTGCCCTAATAATGGAGCCCCTGGTGGCCAGGGTCCAACATGACCCTTTTGTACGTGGGCTGCAGTGGAATGATCACTGGGACGACACAATCTTATTATAGGCTGATGACATTCTGCTCTATGTAACAGATGCTGTTAATACACTAGATAGGTTGATGCAGATCATAACTAACTTTGGCACTATTCCAATTATGCTATAAATTGGGAAATAAGTCTCGAATTTATCTCCTAAAGGGCAGGGTGCTGTGACTACCCCATAAAGGTGAGGTTACCATAGCAATAAATAGGTTTTGCTACCTGTGTATGTACATTACTACCAACCCCGACTTGTTCTTCAGTAAGAAACACTCACAGCCACCAGACAGGCTGAGGCAACACGTTTAACACTGGGGGTCTTTGCCCTACAAAACACGCCTTAGCCCATACAGGAGTCATACTTCAATGCCATTGACTGGGAAATATAACACTGCTGTGGGAGGGGAGCCTGGTGAGATTTGCACTACGACAACTCAACAGGGGGTGGTTCAATGGTGTGGTAGACCTGCCTGATATTCAGAAATACTGCTGGATGGTACAAATCACTGTCATCAACAGCTAGGTCTTCTTTTCCCCCGACAAACCTGCAATACAGATGGAGAGGCTGATGTTGAGGTTGTGGGGATACCTCAGGCACTCTATGGCGCGATGAGAAACACAGCCGTTTAAGGCCCATTGGCAACCATGATTATTCTCAGCACACAGCCACAAGGACCCTAGGCTGGAGAGATAAACTCACAGACGCTCCTCCGTTATGGGACAGGGCTCAGTTGAGTACCCTGGGAGTGCAGTCAGGGTTTGATAAATGGGACATAATTGTCCTTTTCAGAGTCAGAGATCTCTGGGCTCAGGGTATGTTCACTCATTAGTAGATCTACAGCGTGTCTATCAATTAGCCCCCACTGAGATTTATCGCTATCTTCAAATACGACACACGCTCAAAGCATTATTGCTGAAGGGAACAGAGCTCCCTTAGTCTTCACCTCTAGAGGACCGGTTGTTGGATGAATACATGTCACATATGTCACAGAAAGTCACATCCCTGACATACAAATTAATTAATGAATACCTTACCAGATACCTTACAACATCTGAGTGAGCAGTGGGCTCAAGATCTAGAAGAGGTGGAAAAAGATGAATAGACATAGACTTTGGCATCCCCAAGGGAAGTGGACATGCAGGCGGGTTTCTGCTTAGTCCAACTAAAAATACTGTGACAGTCCTAATACGCCCACATAACCCTGGTTATGTGGAT
This sequence comes from Pleurodeles waltl, assembly GCF_031143425.1. Classification (NCBI taxonomy): domain Eukaryota; kingdom Metazoa; phylum Chordata; class Amphibia; order Caudata; family Salamandridae; genus Pleurodeles; species Pleurodeles waltl. The sequence continues at coordinate 1,070,224,175 of NC_090448.1, forward strand.
GTGGGCATGTTATTGCATTTTATCACATTATCTGGGACTGCCCAGCACTACAAGGTTTTTGGGCAGCAGTAGTGGCCTATATAAATGAAGTAAATGAGTGTGCTACGACTGCTTCTGTGAAATAGTGTCTCTGGAACCTTTGGAGCGCAACAGACCTGTCATGGAACAGATATGGTGGACCTCAGGAATGTCAGGAATGTCGTTGGCTGAGAGGGTGGTTTATGAGGGTTGGGCTCCCCTCAGAAATGGAAGAAAATCTGGGGGAAATGGAATGTATACAGGGAAACAATTGTAATGACATTGGCTCCACTGGCCTGGTGGAGGAGCGACCATGTCCAACTGTATACCTCACCAGTGCTGATTCAATTGAGTAATGGAGATGAAATATTGCAATGAAAGTTGGGTATTGAAATGCACATAAAATCAAATGTCAGAGCTCAATTAAGCTTTATATTGTTTTTTGTTTATTGTACTGTCAATAAAAGGATTTAATTAAAAAAATGACTCCACCGGGCCCATGGGATGGTGAATATGAGAGGAATATCATAATAATAAAGGTGTCCAAATACATGGAGCGCTTACCAATTAAGAACCTGTCATAGTTTGGTGACAAACTGTGGTTGGGCACACAATCTCAAATTTACCAGTAGCCTGAGAATCCCTGAAAGAAGCAAAATGCAGACTGCAGTATTCTAGGGTGCATCAAAAGCAATTTGTGTGAATTCTGAAAAAGAGATGAATCTTGCACAGTACTTTGTCAGCTCTTAAATTCATACTTTGCTTTTTACATACAAGTTTAAAATAAAATGACCAAGCTGTTTTTGACAGTGAAACTACTTCTTCATGAAATATTTTAAGAAACAAGTTTTACTTAGGACTTTCCCATTTATTTTTTGGCACAAGTTTGATCAGTCATAGAAACCTCATGGGATTGCAAGAAAATGATTTTTGTTGAACTGTAATATTGCTCACATTTATGCATGAATGTGAACTAATTGCCGATCTCTAGAGTTGTGAGGTGGACATGATTTAGAATTCCAGCAAAGCCAAGTATCGTCTTATTCTTCTAAGGTTATTAAACTGAGTAGCACCATCCCAAAAATGTGTTAATTTGACAGCAAAAATGTGATGTCTACACGTTTCTGTTTTAGTCCTGTTGTGGAGACTGGGCCCAGACACACAAGTTGTGTACTGTATTCCTCAAAAGATATGCGAATGCTGGATGGTAGGTATTTTGCAGCTCCCTATACTCTCCTCAATGTTTCCTCTGAGAAGTACAGGAAAATGGATTATCTTAGCCAACGTTTAAGTGTGCAGGGCAATCTGGGTAAGAAAACATAGTGGGATCCATGCAAGGCACACCACTCTCAACTCCTGACGGTTGCAGGTCTGCAAAAATGTGTGAGGTTAGTAGTTTTTAATGGGTGGCTTAAACCCCCTAGCCCAAATGCTGTTCCAACCCACATAGCCCAAATTGTTCTATTTATTAGAAAAAAATTGATGTTCCTGTCGGTGGCACCATACCCAGCCTCTCAGATGGGTTACCATTTTTATTGTGAGAAGTGTGGTAACCAATTCATTAACATTTTCTCACAGAAATGTGAGGAAGATTTATGAGGTTAGCTAAGGTTTGAGTTTTGACAACCCTGAGTGTATAGTTTTCAGGGTTTAGTAAGTTTCTCTGGGTGGTGGTGGCTGAACCCAGACCCAAATACAGCTTCTACCCACATTGCCAAAATGGGTAAATTGTGATGGTGAACATTTGATGTCTCCATATTGTGTGTTAGGACTTTCATGCTGCAGTCGATAGGTCCTCCAACAGAAGTGGGGTACCACTATTATTAGGAGAAGTGCAGAAATGAAAAATATTAGAACATTTCTTATTATCTTTGCAAGAAAGGGCATGTTTTGCAAAATGGCCCCTGAATCACATAATGGAAGTAACTACCATTTCAGAGATGTACAAATCACCACTATTCCTAAACTCCTAAGTATTGTGGGCACATTTAAAAATGTGTAGACTTATTTCATGACCATGCTTTATTAATTTGATTTTGTATCATATGTTTTAGACTTATCAGCTTTGGGGTGATCTTCTTCCCAACATGTTGCCTTCCTCCTCGATCTTTTCTGACCTTATTTTTGATGGTATTAGGACTCTGCACACTTGACCACTTCTAACCAGTGCTAACGTGCTTATGTTTCTTCGTTTCTTCTCCAAACATGGTAATATTGGCATAGTCCTAATTAGCATGTTTAATTTACTTATTATTCCCCAGCAAAGTATCACACTACCTGTGCCACATGCCTGTACATTAGACGCTATTAGTGGGCCTGCAGCACTGGTTGTGTTGCTCACTTAAGTAGCCCTTTAAACAATTCTCAGGCTTGCAATTGCAGAGCCTGCGTTAAACTGCCATCTGGATCTGGTAAAATAGACTATTTGCCTGGCCCATGCCTTCTTTTTTAATACATATAAGTCACTCCTAGGACAGGCCCTGGACAGTCCCAAGGACAAGGTGCAATGTATTTTAAAAGTAGGACATGTATTTTTAAGTTTTACATGTCCTGGTAGTGTAAAAATGACATTACATTTTATAATTGTAATTGCCGCACAGGAAGAGATGACAACTTCATGTTTGGTGTCTCTGGAATCACAATTTAAAATCCTAACTTATGGTGAAATAAGATTTAAAATTTTAATTCTGAAAATGCCACTTTTAGAAAGTTGGTACTTTCATGCCTTAGCTATTAAAGCCTGCAGCCTGTCTTTGCTCACATGACTGGATGTAATTAACAATTGGGATTTGTGTATTCCTCCTACACAGTCACACACACTGGGGAGCTTGGGTGTGATGGGAGGGGGGAGGGGCCCTCCCTGGCAGGATGGGAGGGAGAGGCTGGACATAGCCTTACTTATACTTGAATAGACTGTTTCCTGCCTCTACAAATAGGGCCTAACAACCCTGGATTGTCCCTTTAGCCAGCTTCGAGCCAGGGTAGGGGAGACAGGGTATTCCCTGCACTTCAAAGACATTGTTTAGAAGCTTCTCCCACCTTCCAGAACCAAGACACTAAGGTATAAAAGATGGACCTCAGACACTACCACTTCAGTACACTTCTGGACCTGTGGATACTCTGCCAGGGAGAAGGACTGCTGTGCTGCTGATGGACTGCCATTCTGCTGGACTGTACTCTGCTGGACACCTGCTTTTCTGTGCTGACCTGCTGCCTGCTGCTCTCTTGCCTGGGTGAGAAGTACTGGACCTGCATTGCTTTAACCCAGAACACAGATTGACTCCAAGGGGCAGTTGGATGCCCTCCTGATCTGAAGCCTCAGAAACATAACAGACCTCCAGCCTTCTTGCATCTACACCCGGACTCTGCCATCTGTGAGTCTACCCTGCCAAGTGGTGCCTCCCTAGTCCTGGACTCTTGGAAGTGGGCTTAAGGTGCTCTGCCAGCCTGTAGATCTAGCGGAATTGATGAGTCTACTCTGCTGTGTGGCACAACAAGAGCAGAACTGATGCATTGCTGCTGCTGCATGGTTTGGACCAGTTGCATAGACATTGCTGCAGCCTGCTTCACCTCCTGGATCGCCACTGCATGACATATTCTTAGTGCAGTCCCTCGTATGTCTCGTTGACAGCAGCCTCAATGTGAAAGAACAGGGCTAATTGCAGAGGCCCCCTAAATGTTTGCCCCATTTTCCACTTTTTGCTGGTGTTTTCCTGACTCTGATGGTGCCCTGGGTAATGCTAACCAGTCCCAGGGCCTGTGCTCTGTGTAAAATCATTATCATCATCAGTATGAAAATGAGGCTAATTATAATTGGCTAAACCTATACGTCCCTAGTATATGGTAGGGCATGGAGGTTTAGGGACCCCAGCATAGGTAGTACCCCCATAGGTGCACTGCTGAGGAGCCCAGTGTCATTTTAAAGGCAGGCCTGCATTGCTGGCTGCTTTTAAATTAAAGTTACCTGCAAATTCGACTTTGGAATTAAAAGTAGTTCCAAAGTCTTGAACTACCTTATTTTTACATAAAAGTCACCCCTAAGGTGTGCCCTATGTGCCCCTAGGGCTGGGTGCCATGTAACTATAAGCAGGGACCTTATAAAAATAGTTTTATAAGCCCTGGTGAGGTAAAACAGCCAAATTTGTTTTTCCCTCATTGTAGTGAATGGCCTCCTTAGGCTAGAATGGGGAGACTTTATTTTAATTTTTAAAGTCCCCTTAAGTAACAGATACCAGAAGTGTGGTATCAAATTAATTGTTATAATAAATCCCACAACTTCCAGTTGTGGGATTTAATAGAACTTGTTCAGGTAAAGAGTTTTAAACTTTACCTGAAAAGTTGCCAACTTCAGCCCTGCATTGTTTTTGCTGCTGTGCTCTGATTGGCCAGCCTCTGACAGCCTGGCCAGGCTGCCTTGATGAGGTGTGAAGTGGCCTGGCTCCACACAAAGTGATGTGCCTGGCGGAGGAGATCGCCCCTCAGCAGATGGTGAAGCAGGAAGGGGGAGGGCTGCCAAACTGGTCTTCAAAGGCAGGGAAGGACATTTGGAGCAACCCAGCAACACCCTCACATCCTGCAAACCCAGACAATTAGGTGCACCCTCGATTAGATTAGGAGAGGGCAGGAGAGGGGTGTGTTTAGGATTTTTAGCCACACCAGTGGGTGGGCTCAGCCAGATGTAACCTCCAAAAATCCCTTTCAGCCATGATCGATTTTTGAGGAATGTTGCTCCCTGGGATTGATTTTTGCCACACTTCCCAGGAAGTGGTCATCACAGGGGGAAGGACCCTGCACCTGATTAGAGAACCAGGACCCCCTGTTTTTCACCCAAGAGCAGGGATAAAACTGGCAGACCTGCACCCACAACTCAGATCCCTATCAGATTCCAACAAGGAAGAACTACAGGAGAGGACGGACTGCGCTGCTGGACCCCTGATCTGCACCTGGACACTGCACTCTGGAGGACTGCACCAGCTGCACACTTGGGCTGCACCACTAAAAGGACTTTGCCTGTCTTCTACTGCTTCAAGAAGGGACTCCATGTTTGCTACAGGTACAAAGGAGCTGCCCAGAGTCCCCTGCATCATGTCCTGTTAGCAAAGCCCAGCTGACTGACTAGGTGCATTCTGAGAATTGTAGTCCCAACTCCCAAGGACCAACTCAGAGCTTCTGGAACCTTCGATCAAGTTGTGGACACTTCAAGGACACAAAAGGACCTCTGGAAGAAGATCCAGAAGTTTAGAGACGTTTGGAGCAACTTCATAAGTTGAAGAGGGAGTTGTAGTCCCAGACCCCAAGCTGCACAACAGAGCCTCTGAACCCTTGGCTGGTGCTGTGGACCACTTTCCTGAATAAAACACTTCTGAAAGTAAGTGTGACAGTGTTACCTCGTGGGTGGCCTGAACCCTGGACTTTGTTCCTTTCAAGTGTGACTGTTTTTTAACCATTTGAGCGCTAGTTGCTTCTATGCGCTAGAAAGCATTAATTCTTTAAAGATTCATATCTCCGGTTCACTTTATCCGATTTTATTTGTTTTGGTCTCATTTTGAAGATAAAAATATGATCTATTTTTATAAACCATTTCCTGTGTTTTATTTAATTACTGTTTTGTGATATTTGAATGCTTTATGCTTTGTCTCCTAAGTTAAGCCTTGTCGCTCGTTGCCAAGCTACCAAGGGTTGAGCTAGGTTTAATTTACTGAGACCTAACTGGACCTAAGTGGAGGTTAGTGGCCTACTGCTAAGTGTAGGTACTTACCTGCCCTTACCAATAACCCATTTTCCAACACTCAACGATGATGCTGGACTCCACGTTGCTGCCTTGCAGGTCTTCAGAATCAACGCCCAAACTGTGTGTCACATCCCTGACACTGGACTTCGCATTGCAAGGCCTGTCGACAGGATCCTCGACATTGATGCAACAGGACCTCGCACTGTGTAACGCATCTTCGACGCACATTCTTTCAAAGTTCCACCGACCAGGATTTAAGGTACTCTGTTCAGCACAACCAGAGCAGAATTGACTGATTGCCACTGCTGCGTGGCTTGGACCCATTGCAACGACTTGCATCACTGTTGAAGGCTGAATCGCCTTCTGAACTGCCCCTGAGCCACGCATCCTCAGCAAAGGCCATTGTATCTCTCATTGACGACAGTCGCAACTACAATGCTGAGTTCTGCTTTGCAGCTGTTTGGAACTGATGCATCACCCCGGCTGTGCGTTGCATCCCTGACACTGGACTTCTCATTGCATGTCCGCCGATGGGAATCTTGACCTCAGTGCAACAGGACCTCGCACAGCTTGACGCATATTTGACGTGAATCCTCACAATCTTCCACAGACCAGGATATAAGGTACTCTGTTCAGCTGGCCTAACTGGGTCCCTCTAGCTGGCCCCCACTCCATCATGGTCGGCCTGAACTTGTAACTTTGCCCTGGTCCGTTGCAACAGGATTACCACAGTTGTTGCCTTATGGTGCTAATTTCTGTAAAAACGTTATAATTCAATATCTCCTGTTCTACTAATTGGATTTTTGACATTTTTGTCTTGCTTTATTTTTTAAAAACTAACAATTCTTCTAACTCCTTTTGTGGCATGTTGCCACTGTATTACTGTTTCAAGTGTTGCACAAATACTTTACACATTGCCTCTAAGTTAAGCCTGAATGCTCGTGCCAAGCTACCAGGGGTGGAACACAGGTTAATTTAGAGTTCAATTTTGTCCTGCTCTGACAAGGGTTTTGGTTGTTTCTTCACTAGGGCTCACACTTCAGTCAACCAACAACCCAGTTTCTTACAATATCAATTAAAGCGTAGTTGGTACACAATGAAAACCCATTACAGCTGGCTCTGAGATTTGCATGTTTTTGGGCAACCAGCTAACACCATATAACCCTGTGGCAAGTAATAGAAGTATCAGCATATCACTTTTGTAAATTGGCCATCAGGGCAAACAATTATAGATAAAAACATTGTCAACTGTGTCCATTATTTCCTATTGTTTCCAATATTTTTTTTATTTAAATGAATATTTTCCTTGTGTAAACTATGAATCATCCACACAAATAACCCATTGCTGGATTTGGAATTGTGTCTAGTTTTCATAAGAGTATAGCCTCCTGGGTTCGCCAATAATTTCACACCTATTTCCACCAGAAACTGTGAGCAGTTTGAAACCAAATAAATTAAGGAAATGCATTACCGTTTAAAACAATGGAAACATTTTTTTTTTTTAATTCAATTCTTCCTGTTCCTCTATCTCGATAAGATGATGGCTCCAGGAATTTTTTTATTGATGTGGTTTTAGAAATAAAATATACTTTCTTGCACAATACTTTTCCCATTCTTACTAAAAACAAAATATTCTTAGATTTTGTCTGTTTTCCAGTTCCATGGGTATCTTTAGATTCTCTGACGTGTTAAAAAACAGGACACAATGTTGGCCTATTGACTTTTAGTTGAAAACGTTCTGATGGCTGAAGTGTGAAATGTCACAAACATTAAAAGAAGGACTCAGCACTCAGAAAAAGCATCAGCAGTTAATGGATTAAATGGTCCAAAATTAGTATGCACAACCAAAATAGATTTATTCCACTCTTCAGCATGACATATTTAACAATTTCTTTCAGGTTAAAAAGAATCCAGCTCAGGACCACCCCATCTCCCAAGTGGGGTTACTACTTTTTCAAACCAAAGCAGTGTCCCCAGAGTCTGAATCCAGATTCTTTGCATTCACTCCATATACTTGAGGGAAAGAATATTGCACTAGCTCATGACATAGATCTTTAATTCTTGCATCTTCTTGCAATTCATTTAAACCCTGAAACTTGCATTATTAAGTTCTCTCTAGAAGTCAACTAGCAGAATCAACAAAGATTGAGCCTTATGCCTACCGTTGTTTTCTGAGGGGCAGATCTATGTTAGGTATTTATCATTTGGTGACAGAGGTTTAATTTGTGTTGCTTAAGCCAGTAACTGAAGAGCATTGATAAATAAAGGCAGTGATCACCAGGACATCCTCCAGCTCTGGTCCCGGATAGTATGGGCTAGGAGATCAGACTAGAGAAACCTTGTATTACAGGGTTGTTTCTATTCGAAACAGGCTGCCATTTAGTACTTTTAGGGCTCTGTGCCCTGTAAAATAGTCTCTGATCCCACTTGAGGAATTCCAGTTTAGTGGTGTACCGAAAGAAATGTCTTGACTTGGTTCCTGTGGTGGAAACTCCCAACAACTGTTTATAAGACTGAGTTCAATAGAACCACTTCTGAAGATGTGTTATAAAGGATTTGATTAACTGTGTCATTCATATATCCATAAAAATGGTAAAGTAAAATGTTTCAGTGTGCAGAACCCCCAGCTTGAAGTGAGCTGCGTGCGCATATAAATTAATTTGGTTAATTTGGTTTGCCACACAGTCCTGCTCAGAGTTGCTTTAACCAGACAAGCAGGGTGACAGAAGTAAGTGTCTGCCTACTCGAATATTGGATTCAAACACCCTTCGTGGATGCCCCGTTTAACATATTTGGTTTTAGTTTTTTTCTCAATGTAAAAACTATTGCTTCATATATGTGTCTCTAATGAGACTATGATGTTCTGTAAAATTCGTTTCTCTTCGCCTTCATGTAGCACTTCACTCTGACTGTCCTTCCGTTGCCTTTTTCGCTTATGAGCATTCCTCAGTGTTGGCGAGCTTCTGCATGGGCAAAGTAATTCATTTATTTTCATGGAGCCATATCCCCACCCCAAGAGGGAAAGCTGTCTTGCCTGTTTGGGTACAGTAACTTTGATTCCAATCAACAACAAGTACTGGAGAGTTTTTTCTAACAGCTCCAAACTGTGCACTAATTTAACAAACCCATGATACAAAAAATGAGATATCTTTGACCATTCCCCAAAATACCACAGAATGAGCAAGTTACCGGATAATAAAACAGAATGGTGGCTTTGTCTAACGATAATAATGAACTAAAGGGTATATATAAACATAAACATAAACATTACTCTAGCATACAGCCTCCTCATCGGTGACAGCCTTCAATAAAGAGCCATTTCTATTTCTATCAATTCAAAGTGTGATTACTCTGCCATAGTTCAGAGTGTATTGCATCAGAAATCTCTGTCTGAGAAATGATTTGTATTGCTTGCTCTTAGTATTTACTTCTTGAATTATTGACTTAGGACTTGATTTTAGTCCTGTCACACAGTCTGTTGTTCTGCCAGGGCAATGGAATAAATTACTCTGTTGACCTGGTGGAAGGTCCCCCACCAGATTTATCAATGACCACCAAGCTGTCGGTCTTTATCAAGCATTGATAGGATCCACCATCACAGCGGTTCCTGCCATTGTATTTTGCTGTTTGGTGTAGGGATCTGTCAAGATGGCAGAGCCCTGAAACAAGCACTTTTCTTTTTTATTTAAAAAAATAAAATGCTCCCCTTGCAATGGGTCTCCTCTCGCATGACAAGGATAGCATTTAGCAGTTTTTACAGCCCTTTACCAGCAGGTTTTTCCTGGCGGTGAGATGAAATGAAATTTGACCTCTAATTCCACCCATCTAAGTTAGGCGAGCGGAATTACAGGTCTGCCTTCCAAGCACCTTACTCCACAGGGTCATTGGAGGGGTTTAAACATGGCAGAGATGGAGTAGTTTCTGCCGTAATTAAACCTATGGTTCACTCACTCACATAAAATGTTGGCAGGCGGGCCATTATCTTGGCGATATGTATACTCCGTCGCCCTCCCCACCAAGTTATAAATCAGGCCCCTAATGAGATAGTCCATTAATGTGTTAGGGTCAATAAAATACTAACTCATTCAGTCCAATCTCAGGTTGAAGCAATGGCATTCCGGTGTTGACAAATAAAATAGCTCAAGCTCAGTTAAATTAAATAAGGTATCTACATAGTCACATTTTACTCTTGGGGTGAAGTGGCTGAGTTGCTGACATTTTCCATAGGAGAACATGGCCCATGTAGTCCAGTCAGCTAACCTTAATAGTTGACTTTATTTTATGCAAGTTCTGTTTCCCTATAACCCAGAACTGTAAACATGAAGAAATAACCTAGTGCAGTTATGATGATCTATACAAAATACAAAGTGTACATAAATAGCTGGTATAATATTTTGGTTTCCTTGTCTCACAGCTCTGAGTTTGAGCCACTAAATCCACATCACTTCACTCACATAATAATACAGGTTTTGCAAAAGATATGCAAGGTTTCATAATACACATTATATGCCTTTTCAGTGGCTTTGTATTTGTTAATTGATTGTAATACTTGGAATTTCTCTGTACTTACAACTGCAATAGGCTCTTGTAAATAGAACTTGAATTAAGTATTAGAAGTTTGTCTATTTTCTTTGATTAAGATGCTTTCTACTCAAACTCTCTCTCTCACTTTGTTTCTTACAGCTCCAATCAATCCTCACTTGAGTGAGTATTCTTGACTGATTTCTTTACATTCAATTGAGTATTATTTGTTGTATGTTGTATGTTGTATACATAGACTATTTAATATAAATGGAAATATATGTCATTGCAGTGGCTACATTCATAAATACAGGGACACACTTAATAGTTTGCTTTAATTTGGTTGTAACCAAAATGTTACAATGCTTTCTGTTTTTTGATAATTGATTCAACTCACAATTAACCAATTACGGATAGCACAGTAAGGACGGGGAAATAACTCCACACCTACAGCAGTTGCGTAACAAAGGCCCCAGCAACTCAGTGAGGAGGTGGGGGGTGAGCTCCCAGGGGCCCCCTCAGCAGAGTGTCCTGGCCTGAGAGCTCCTCAGTGAGTTCCGTGGGGGCCCTCTTTATGTACTTTGCAGGGGGGCTCTCAAGTTTCATTACGCCACTGACCTACAGTTACCCATACCATGTGGCATCTCCCTGCCACTACTGTGCCATTGTAAGCTAATGACATGCTAATTAGGAATAGCATGCAGGCAGGGACTTTTCATGTGTGTTTTTACATTGACTTTGCAAAATGTTACCTCCTGGTTTTAAGGAAGTTCGATCTTTTCATTCTCAGGGCTTGCATGAAATTAAGGTGGGTAGCCTCAGTTCACATAAAGCTGCAGGGCTCTCTTATCACTATATCATGCTCGTGACATTCAAGTTGCATAAGGAAACAATGTTCTCATAACCTTAAAACTGCAAGTAGGAAACAAGTGAGTGAATGTGGGTGGGGACTGTTCTATAGATCCAATTTAAGTATCTGTTCTTTATCCTCTGGTCTCTATGACTCCGATCTATGATCCAAATGACTATGGTGACACATGCCTTTAGATACCCATAATTCACACTTTATAATTTTTTTAAAAACTTAACAGATCGACCTCTCTTTCAATGTCTTCCTGCAGTGGCTTCTTACTATTTAAACCTTCATCAAACATCTGCCAGGCAGTGCTCTGCTTCTGGATCATGCCTGTTTCCCCCTGAATACTAGAAACTTTATTCTGGGAGCAAAGATCCATACAATAAAACTCCTTCAAAGTCATTGTCTTCAAAAACCTCTTGATTGCAGCTCAATGCATAAAAATTCTAACTGTTATTTTAGATTTAATGATGATCACAGTTTGGAAAGTAGTAGAATGCCAATATGAGATTTAAAAGTGGCAGGGGCCTTCAGGTTTTCCCCAAACACATTTCACCTGGCAAACCATATGGAATTTAAAAAACAGAGGAATTTATGCACGAGCAATTATTCACATAGTTACTTCTTTGTTTTCATGTGACCATTTGGTAATATAGTGGTTGTACTGCTTTCCTAAACTACAACATTCTGCAGTATCAGTAATTCTAGTGGTGTGTTAAAACTGGGGTCTCTAATTGGCAGAGGTATACACCCTTGTCCAAGTTGGGACCACAATCCTTGTCAGGGTAAGTCACAACACAATCCAAATTATCCTGTGCCCACGCTCTGGTAGCTTGGCACTGAGCAGTCAGGCATAACTTAGAATGCAATGCATAAAGTATTTGAGCAATAAATCATACAGTAACACAGAGAAAACACACAGAAAGACACCACACAGGTTTAGAATTTTGTTTTATTTTTCTGAATACAATAAGGTCAAAATGACAAATATCCAATAAGCACAAGTTGAAATATCACTTTTTAAAGGATTAAAAGAGTCTCAATCTTTAGAAATGAACAGTTGTTTCTTTGCTACACACAGTACCTGGGATGCGTCAAATATAATGACGCACAGAGACTGCAGAAGTAGAGATCTTTGGAAAATTAAGGTGTTGCGTCGTATTTTTCAGCACAGTACAGATGATGCATCATTTCTTTCCACGCTGCAAGGGTTTGTGTCATTTTTCAGCATGCAGTCTTGATTCCTCACTGTGATGCGGGATATTATGATGCCCAAGGTCAATGCGTGGAAAATCCTTGACACGCTGGAGGAAGGAGCAGGCACTGCGTTGATCCGGTAGGCAATGCGTCAAATTCTCCATCATAAGGCAGGTGCTGCATTGAATTTCCCGTCAGGAAGTCGGTGCTGCGTCGTTCTGGTTAGCTGTGTGGTGATTTCTCAGCTGCGATGCAGACTTTGCATTGATTTCTTCAGGCGTTGTGTCGATTTTTGAGGCACAAGGAATTTCTAGAAGAGGAGAAGGCTTTGTTGGCCCTGAGGCTTCAAAAACAGGAGGCAAGCTCAATCCAAGCCCTTGGAGAGCTCTTCAGGGGAAGGCAAAGTCCTTCCAGCAAAGTCAGAGGCCAGTAGGGCAGCAGAGCAACAGCAGGGCAGAAGTCCTTCTCAGCAAAGCAGTCCAAATGAGTCCTTTGGACAGCCAGGCAGCTCCTCCGAGAGGGTGCAGGTGTAGGTCCAGAAGTGTCTGATTTAGTGGGATCAGAGACCCAGTTTATATTCCAAAAAGCCTTTGAAGTGGGGTAGACTTCAAAGAGTGGTTTTAAAGTGCACACTTTCCCTTTTCAGCCCAGTCCTGCCTGCCAGGGACCCAATGGGAGGTTATCACTCCTTTGCGTGAGGGCAGGGCGCTGGCCTTTCAAATATAGGTGTCAAGTCCGCCAGCCTTCCAGCCCAGGAAGACCCATTCAGTATGCAGATGAATGCAGATTTGACTGTGTGTCCTGTGTTTGTGGTTGTCTGGGTGAAATGCACAAGAGTGTGGTCATCCAGCAAAGATCAGACATTGATTGGAGACAGGCTGCAAGGCACAGATGGTCTTAAGTGCAGAGGAATACTCACTTTCTAAAAGTGGCTTTTCTAAAATAGTAATCCAACCTCACGAATAAGCAGGATTTTCTATTACCATTCTGACCATTCCAAATACAACCTGGTTACCCCTTTCAGATCAGAATCTACCAGTCAAGAAGTATGTGAGAGCAGTCCTAATGCTAGGCTATGAAAGCAGCAAGCCACACAGTAGTGAAAAATGAATGTAGGAGTTTTTCACTACAAGGACATATAAAATGCAAATGTACATGTCCTGCCTTTTACCTACATAGCATCCTGCCATAGGGGTTAACTAGGATCTTCATTAGGGGTGAAATATATAGGGAAAAGGGCAGTTTAAGGCTTGGCAAGTACTTTCAAGTGCCAAGTCGAAGTGGCAGTGACACTGCACACACAGGCTTTGTAATTGACAGTCCTGAGACATGGTTAAGAGGCTACTTATGTGGGTGGAACAATCAGTGCTGCAGGCCAACTAGTAGCATTTAATATATAGACCACGGGCACATGTAGTACAAGTTACTAGGGACTTTTAAGTAAATCAGATGCTAATTGGGGATGAACCGATGTTACCATGTTTAAGGAACAGAGCATATGCTCTGTAGCACTGGTTAGCAGTTTTAAAGTGCGCAAAGTCCTAAAACCAGCAAAAAGAGTATCAGAACAGTGTAGGGAGGCAGGCAGAAAGTTGGGGGATGACCACCCTAAGGCTGTGATGTCTTACAGAGTGGTATTACTAAGGGTGTGTTTTTGTTAGTGCCACCTTATTTTAGCTCTCTGGTTTTATGAGCAGTATGGGTTTTCCATAATAGTGTTGTTTTTCAAACAATGCCTACTAAATTTTGCATGGTAATATATTATGGCCCTCATTTTAACATTGGCGGTAAATCCGGCAGTTTTCATAGTGACAGAAGGTGGTAACCTGGCGCTGCTAACACCAGCACTGCCACACCAGTAGAACGCCGCCAGCCGTATTATGACCAGTAATTCGGCCTGGAGGTGTTCTGCTGGTGGGGCGCTGCTGGCGTTAGCAGTGCCCCTTCCCATTCCCTGCCAGACGACCTCCTCACCGGACAAGGTAAGTCGGGCATCCGACAAGGGAGGGGGTGGGAGTGTGGGGGGTGTTGTGTGTGTGTGTGTCTGAGTGGGTGCATGAATGGTGAGTGTGTGTGTGAATGCGTCTGTGAGTGTTGTGTTGTATGCGTGGTTGTATGCATGTGAGCAAATGCGTGTGCGAATGGTGAAGTGAGTGCGTGTCTGCATGTCAGTGTGATTGTGTGTAAGAATGTATGAGTGTGTGTATGCCAGTGTGTGTACGAATGCATGTATGCCAGTGTAAGTGAATGTGTGTATGCGTAGTGCATGTGGGTGTCTCTGTGCATAACTGTGGGTGTGTGCTTGTATGGGGGTGGGGGTGTGTTTGAATGTATCGGAGGGGTGGGGTGATTGAGTGGATCGGAGGGGGGTGGGGGAGATAGTTTTTGTATCGGGTGGGGTGTTATTGTGTGTGGTGAGTGTAGATGAAGAGGGTTGGGGGTGTCAGATGAGTGTTGGGGGGGTGGGGGGGCCACCTACCGGTGACCGGGAAGGAATCCCCGGTCACCGGTAGGACCTACCACCATGGTTTTTGTGAGGTTAAACCATGGTGGTAGGCCGGCTCATAATTCCATGGGCAGTACTATGTCAGCCGCCGGGCTGGAGATAGACATCTTATTGGCGGTATGAGTGGAGAAGCCAACCCGCCAATGTCATAATATGGCGGTATGTACCGCCAGCCTGTTGGGGGTAATACTGCCACGTTAACCGGGCCAATGTCTTAGATAGTCAACATGCTTTTTTTCATTTTGAATTGTTAAATAATGACCCACATGAAGGGGGGGTCAGGAATATTGAGTATGGAATATCGTGCTACCTTAATATATCAGCCAAAATATCAATGAAAAAATAATGATAGATAAACCTGCACAGGTTTTGCATACGCACCCCAACACACATCATGCACACACACACACATATATATTCTTCTGACATATAGATGTTGAGTTATGAATACTAAATCTATACCACATTCTGTGCACTTATCTATTGTTTTTCTTAGTCCTTAATATTTTGGCTACAATATTAAGGTAGCACAATATTCCATACACAATATTTCATACTACAACCCAACATGAAAACATAGTTGAATCCCTACCAAGGGCCCATTTTCTCCAATACTAAGGCCCACTGAGCATAGCCTCTAGCCCTGCCCAGCAGGTCTGGATTTAGCCAGTAACTTTGTCAACTAGCTCTGTCCTAACACCCTGACAGGCATAGCTGTGTGCTGTCCCCAGCATTCTTTAACAGTGCCAAGCTGTCTATGAAAAAGGGGCAATGGCATGTAACCCTCCTGGTCCCAAAGACTACTGCCCATGATTTGAGCTCCTTTCCCAAAATCATCTTTCTGGGGTGTAGTATGAGGTCCTTATCCCACTCCCACTGTCCCAGAGTTCATTTAGCACATTGTATTTCCTTAGGAGATTCTGGTCTTTGGTCCAGGCCTAAAGAAATGTGGAGCTCGTAGAATAAGGGCAGTTCTAATCAACTAATATTCTCAAATGCCCGGTGTTGCCAACTCCACCCCTCATCAATTACAAATTTGATGCGTAATATTAATTTATCCCTATCTGAGTATTTCAAGAATTGTGCCTTTCTCTATTACTTATGCATTTATTTCGACCAATTAATTGTGAAACGGAAAACATATGGTCAAATAGTTTGTGAATTCACCAAAAAGCTGTTTGATAGTTTAGTTATACTTTGGCGTGCATGTCAGCTAACTTGATATATTTGCAAAAACGGTTCGCCATCTACATGGCATTACCATATTTCCCAGATTGCTTGTCATTACTGCGTCCCACATCCGTGTACATCCCTTCCCATTATATCAGACCTACATGAAATGTCGCCTTACCTTGCCTCAGAGTTGTTGCATACATTTATGCAATATCCTATTCCCCTGATTCTTATTAATACAAATGTATTTGTATTCTATTGACATGGATGTGTAAATCTGTTTGTTTTTTGCATTCACAGAATATTTTTTTCTTTCTTTATTCAGTTTTAGTCGATAATTCAGAGGACTCATTTTCTGAACTGACAACGACTGTATTTTTTCCGAAGCATTGGGAAATATTTCATTGGTTGTTCTAACAATGAAGTATTACTATTATACACATGCTTGGTCACCATATTTGTTCAAATGAAACCTATGTAGATTACATGTTTATAACGTGCATTTATTTCAAAGAAATCTTATAGATGCAATGTTGTTTATCAATCAATCTTCTAAAGATATAGTTTACTGGCTCCATAAGCATTTTATGGGACAATATACAGAATGCAGTCACATACTTGGAAAACATTCCAGTTCAACTAATTAGTCGTGAACATTTTGCCTTTGTGAAGAACTTATATATCACCAGACCTGTTTTGTTGAGTGACATTTTATTTGGTTCCTAACAGGCAGTGGCAGCTGCAGCTAATCTAAAGTGGTGGGGCGGGGGTGTTAGGGGAATAATAATAAAAATAAAAACATTAAAACTTACCCTCTGCTCCTGGCCTGCAGCCGGATGCCTCGGTTCTCCTCTCCTCCTGGCAGTCACTGGGGCACAAAGCACAGACGCCCATGCTCTCATGCTACAACAAGCATGAGAAAAGCACTGGGATTGGCCTCAGTGGGCTGGTATGACACGTGCTCAGCACAGGGAGCCTGTGTCATTTCTCCACTCAGCTGTGTAACACAGCTGGGTTGGAGAAATGTATGTGTGCATTTTGGTTTGGACGTCCTAAGACGGCCGGCCAAACCGACATGCACACTTTCCAGTGCCCATCACTCCACCTTCCTGCCATGGCATGGCCAGGACCCGCATGAGATTCCATGGCTCAGACAGTGATAACTAAAATGATTGCCTGACTCTGAGTGGGGGGGCAATGCTCCTCCGCTATTACAGAGAAGCTGCCCCTGCTAACAGGGAGACCTTTGGTGCAAACCTGACAAAATGCATACACCTCTCTGAGAACCTGTGGGAAATGTCCTTCTTTTCCTGGGCCACACAGTCCAAATCATGTATAAATGTTTCCCCATTTGTTCCTTTTATCATTCTAGGTAGGTAGGCAGGCATGACGTGAGCTATATGAAAAGAGAGAGAATACTAAACACCAAGGTTATTCAAATAACTAAACATTTATTAAGACAAATGGAAGCAAAAAGGAAGGAATTCGATACAAAAGTTTAAAGTTATTCCAAGAAACCCATGGAAATCTATGTGTAAAAGACGTTTGTTTTGAAGGAAATGGAAAAATATGGACAAGGTTACAAAGTGCCTCTGGAGCATTGTACATTAATGTCACAACACATTGGCTGACATTTAAGAACTGGCAGCCAGGTGCAAGATGGAGTTTTGTCCCACTGAAAGATGTTACCTTTGAAATTAGACTCTGGTATGGAACAAAATATGTTTGGTAGGACTAACCTAGATGTTCTTCTCTGAAGGTCTCGAGGGTGATCAAATTAGTGTAACAGGAATGCTTGGTCAACTAGAGGATTTGTTTGAAAGAGCTCCAACTTGTCCAGTGTCCGAAGTGAGATGAAGCTGTAGGTGCAATAGGCAGCTTGACTGTTATTTCAACTAGTGGTGGCTTTAGGAAGGCATGGTCGGTGCCGCCGCTCAGGGCGCGAAGGTCAAGGGGTTGTCCTTTTATATGCTGAGGCATGATAAGAACAGTCTGGAGACATCTTTGTGTACCCAGAATTTTGCAGGAGTTAATACCAACAGCATGACAATGCTGGTGGTTAAGACCTGTGATTTGTCTAGTCACATTTTTGGAACATAATAAAGTAGCATCAAGTGATAATGTTCCAGCTGCAAAGCACGAGCCACAGATTTGTATGTTGTGTAGCTAGCTCAATGGGTTACTGCTTTTGTCACAGGGGTCTGTGGTGTTCTGTATCTAAGGGGCGATGTAGGGATCTAGAATGTGTGGTGATTTACAGGGTGCAATGTGTAGAGATCGAAACTCAGTCAGTTGCTGGGACTTGAAAGTGGATGAGGTCACTGCTGATACTGTACTTAATACATGTGGAGCTGCATCTACTAATCTATCTGTTTGTTTTCCTGGACCTTTACAAGATCCCTTTGTTCCATGGAGTTCATAAGTTACACTCATTCTAATATAGGACCTCGAGCTATGGAATGGCATCAAATCTCTGCATGCAAATTGCAAGGCATTGTTTTTTTCTTCATTCTTTTGTTGTTTAAAGATTGCTTGAAAGTATTCCTTTGGGTAGTAATACACTTATTTGTATGACATCCCCAATCATTGTGTTATGTTTCAAATCATGAGTATGCAGAGTTGATTTTCTGACACTTTATTCCTGGTTTGCATCACAAACGTGATGCAAACTCAGTGCAAAGTGTTGCTTTGGTGTTCACTTGCCAATGTGACCCCTGAAAAGCATTAGAAAGTAGTACTATGAGATACTTTGCATGAACCAGTTGTGACATGTGTGGTACATGGACATTCCCGTGCACCCACTCAAAGATTTTGATGCTAATCCTAAACTATTGACTTTGATAGAAACTAATTTGTTTTAAAAAAGTTATGCCTCCTCGAGGAAGATGTGAAGATGGAGAAAAGAGCAATTTGTTTCAAACATTTCCAACTTTCTATGTGTGGGGTACAGTGCAACACACATGCAGAAAGGTAAACTGTTAAACTTTGTCAAAGCATAGACTTTTGTGCTGAACGTGTACCTTTCCATTAAATAACTTATGCTTGACATCATACACACACCCTTGAACTATGGTGCATGGGTGGATGCATTGGCACAGGACAGTCAAAGTTACCCCAGCACTAGAGAAGATAGCAACAGCACCATATCTCCATATAAATAGTACTGTCGTGCTCTCTACTTTTTACACAGTGCTGCAACTTTGGTTACTACCCTCCATGAATCCTTAGTAAAACGTAGTGAATCTGCCCCTTCATTTCTAGAGACTAAGTACTCTTGCCATATAGTGCCTACCAGTAGGGATGGCATGTGAATCCTACACATTGCAGTCCTCATTGTCTTAGGTAACATTGCCTATACATTGATTTACACACTCATATGACTGTCTCTGTATGTTTCTGTTTGTTATGTAAAACGGTCTGACTCTGCATGTGACTGAGTAGTGCTGCAAAAAAATAAATTGTGTGAGAGGGGCTAAGAAGAGGTGAGGGCTACCATTTTAGGATGGTAGTGAGGGAATCCATGATAAAAGAGATTAATGGGGGTACCAACAATGATAGCCACACTGGGCACCACCAATGTTAAAGCCAGCCCTTATGTCAGCACTCAATTCTCTAAGGTATTGATCTTTAGAAAGTCAACCATTCCATCTGGGCCCTCAGCAATTACAGCTTCTGAGTCCCAGCTTCTTTAGCTCCATCTGGAAAGCTCCTTCTAGAAGGCAATTTCCGCAAATGAGGCAGGATGAAATAATCTTGTGGACCAGGATGAAATACTCTTGTGTATAATTAGTCAGGAAACCAGTAGCTCTAGCTCCGGATCACAGGTCTTGGCAGAGGAATTTAACTCAAAGGGAAGATCAGGCTATTCAAATGTCCCCATTACAAGTACACAAAAGTCCTTTTTGCAACAGACAGGGAGGTTTCTTTTTATGTTTCAGACTTGTTCTGAAGTATTACTACACCATGCTACCATTTTAAGTGGATAACTAGCATGTCATTGGTTGGGTATCCTAAACAACCAATTGTTTAAACATTTCACACAGTGATTTCACTTCAGTCCAGTGTAAATGCAGTGCCTAGTGGTACAGAAATGATCCTTAGTCCTTTGTGAGCTAAACTCCAAGATGACACTGGATAACCTTAATGCTAAGTTGCAGTCTGTTGCCTGCGCCATACCAAATAATTCAGTCAATTACAGCATAAATGGATTCCGCCTTCAATATCCGGGCATATCCTGCTAGTCAAAGGAGTTATTTTTTTTTCTCCAGAGACTTTCTCTTGAAAGGAATTAAGTGTGATCAGTGCCCAGAGGTTCAATTTCTTCCCCTCTTCTGTCCGAATATTGTGTATCATAGTGTGCTGCAGATGCTCTAATAATAATAAGTTCAAGAAGCTTTTCATTAATCTGTTCATACGTGTGTGTTTCATCTTTTAAACATGTAGTGGAAGCTGAACAAAACAGAAAAAGACATATTAATTTTTACAGAGAACACAAAATGAGGGCATGAGACGCTAGACTCCCTCCAGGGCAGGTTCTACAATTAAGCACCAAACACAAGAAAGGGGGGGAAATGAGCCAATTGATTTTCTTGTTGGTACTGCTCATTTCGTTCATCTAACAAAAGACTATGCACTGTTCAAATCTGTTTTTGTCTTTACCTGGGGACTATTGTAGGGATGTGATAGATGGTGTCAGACTTGACATTTTAAGTCACCTGTTATAAGGAGGTTGGGGATTTCTGGTGCACACAATTATCTTTAGCAGCCAGTATATGTGCATGGGATTCCACCTATTATGAGTTTGGTCCCTTGGAAAGGGGCTGGGAGGGTTTCTACTTACAATAGTTTGCTTTTCTTTTTGTTTGCAATATGCTCTTGAAAATCTTTTTTGTTTTATTTATGTATGTTCTATATATTTGTTCATTTTTGCAATAGTATTGTACAAAGGTGAAGAACAATCCATATATGTTAATGTAAAGGTCAAGAATAACAGTATGTAATTACATAAGCGTCGCTTGTAGCATGTCGTAATAATAGTTCTTAGAGGAGTTATGCATCAATGTCAGTCATGAGAATTGAGACAAATTACATTTAAACCAATTTCAAAGGGTGAACATAAGTTACTACAAGCAACTATCAATTCCTTCTAAACCTGGACGCTCCCATAGCCTATAACTATAACTTGACCATCCTTGATGATGGTCTGCAGGGCCCATTCAGTTCATACCCCTTTAACAGCCCACCCCAGTCCATCAACATATTTGGATATGTGGAGAACCCCTGTGTCTAATTCCCACAGCCCATACCGCCAACAGACCTTCACTTATCTGAACATCCTCACTCAAGTTGAAACAAGAAGATGGTAATCTAGGGCAGCCATCTGAAGGATAGAGTTGAGATAAAGCATTTATCTGGGAGCATCAGCTCCATGCTTTAAAGCAGAATGGGACAGGTTATACAGGGAGTTTGCAGACATGTTGCTGTGGATGGATATATCTAAAAAGAAGACCAAGGGTTCTGACATTGTAAATGCCGTGATTTTTAATAGCTAGAATTGATGATGTCTGTACTAGTCAGCAGTATAGTTGCATTTTATTTTATGCATGATTGTTTCAACTTGCATTTGGATACACCGTCTTTATTGTAAGTTTACCTTTGGGAATCGGGCTTTAGCAGCGAGGTAGGAGAAAAACGACCACCAGCATTTATTCAACGTGCTTAATAGTGTTGTTTAGTGTTACTTTTGAAGCGCCAAGGTATCTTTGTGCTATCAGACAAATTATTCAGTTCAAGTAACTCTAGATTATGAACAAGGTGTTTTAATGGCATTCAAAGTTCGCCCTAGTATTGTCACTTTGCAGACCTTTCAAACACGTGGGAAGGAACTTGTCACATTATTGAAGGCGAACCTTGGTATGGATCATCTATGTGACTACTTAAATTTCCAGAATACTCTTAAGTTGTGGTTTTTATATCAGTGAGCCTTTAACAAACATAGACAGGCATGCCGGGTGCCAGGCTTTCATCCCCTCGACAGCAGGAAGCCCATGGAATGATGAAAGATTCTGACGTGGAAAGAACTGACATGTGTGCGTTCACTCGACCCTCTCTGAGAGACGGGAATTGAATTTTTTGTGCCTACCCTTTGGTGATCACTCGTTGATAATGAAAAGATTGATATTTCTGCCGAACCATCTCTATATCAGCTGTCAAAGAGCCTGCACGTTAGGCAGAGGAATGGATGCCACTTTGACCTGAAGCATAAGGCAACTCCACCGCTGATGGACTATTAGCGCCAGATGCAGGCAGGCAATTTAGGTGAATCTTTGAGCACGTACTTTCATTTTTCTCAGCTTGAGCTCCACATTTCGCCAATTATGCGGAAAACATTGGACGGTGAGCCAAGAAATAGCCGAATACCTTGAACATATGCTTTTTCGTTCTTAAAAATATTGTGTCAAAGTAAATAGATGTCATATCCCGTCTCGGCATAACATACATGACATGTATGGACAATCTGATCACATGCAAATATTATGAGATTTCATAAAACGAAACCAGAAAGTCTTCAGTTTTTTTTGCAGAAAGGCATTAATATGCATCTTGATGCAATATCAGTGACATGAAAGTTACTACTGCTGTGGATTTTGAAACCTATTCCATCTTTCCTTGTTTAAAATTTGATGTTTGTGATGATCTTTTCGTCGGACTAGTACTCATAATCGGCATTATTCAGGAAGGTTCCTGTGAAGACGTTTTTGTGATAACTGCATTTCAGCATTGTCTATCTCATCTTACTCACTCAGGGCCTCATTTACAAGGCCCGTGGAGCAAGGCAGCACAGCAAGTGCGCCCCCTGCGCCACCGGGAAAGGGCAGAAATGTGCCATATCTACAAGATATGGCTCATTTCTGTCACCTCCCCCTGCATTGGTGCCCAAACTGCTGCCTAGAGTCGATGCAGTGTGCAGGAAGAGGCATCTTCCTGTGCGTAATGCAGCACACAAAGAAAGAGGACAAAAACTGGGAGAAGCAAAGATATTTCTCTGCGTTGCATGTCTCTTACACCATCCCTGCGGTGGCATATGAATCTGATGCATTCCCAGACTTGTAAATCGGAGATGTCAGATTCCTTAGGGTGCCATGGGTGTTGCATGGGAACACCCCAAGCAACACCCATGGAACGCCCCTTTCATGCAATATTATACATGAAAGGGATCCATATTTACAAGGCCATAAAAAGGTACGCAAAGTGGCTGTTCATGGCCTTGTACATATGGGTTGGCACACTGCACCACCGGAGCGTCACAAAAAATTACGCTTTGGTAGCGCAGTGTGCCAGTAGTGCCTCATAAATGGGGCCTTGTTGGAATTTTTCCCTTTTGCAGGATCATCTCCAATCTTTTTGCCTCCTTCCTCCTATTTTTTCTGACCTGTTTTTGTTGGCCTTAGGACTCTGGGCACTTTACCACTGCTAACTAGTGCTAAAGTGCATATGCTCTCTGTGTAAATTGTGTTGTTGACTGATTTATCCATGATTGGCATATTTGATTTACTAGTACGTCCCTAGTAAAGTGCACAAGAGGTGCCCAGGGCCTGTAAATCAAATGCTACTAGTGACCTGCAACACTGGTTGTGCCACCCACATCAGGAGCCCTGTAAACATGGCTCAGACCTGCCACTTCAGTGTCTGTGATTGCAGTTTTATACTGCCAATTCGACTTGGCAAGTGTACCCAACCCACTTGCCAGGCCTAAACCTTCCCTTTTCATATATGTAAGGCACCCCTAAGGTAGGCCATAGGTAGCCCCATGGGCAGGGTGCTGTGTATGTTAAAGGTGGGACATGTACTTATGTGTGTTACATGTCCTGACAGTGAAATACTGCCCAATTCGGTTTTCACTGTTGCAAGGCCTATCCCTCTCATAGGTTAACATGGGGGCTGCCTTTAAATATGATTAAGGCGGATATTCCCTGAGGGAGGAGATAGACCTGTGGAGTTTGTGAACGCGCAATTTAAAAATACAGCTTTTAGTGAAGTTGATTTTTTGATTGTTTGAAAATGCCACTTTTAGAAAGTAGGCATTTTTTTGCTTAAACCATTCTGTGACTCTGCTTGTTTGTGGATTCCCTGTCTGGGTCAGTTTGACAGTGGGTTGTTTGCTCCTCTCTCTAGACAGTGGCACAAAGGGAACTGGGGTGTAGCCTGCATAACCTGATGAACCATCTGTGCTCGGAGGGAGAGGAGGAGTGGTCACTCGCACCTGAAAGGGCTGTGCCGGCCCTCACGCAATGCATTCTCCAACCCTCTGGTGTGTGTCTGGGGCCTGGCCTGGGCAAGGCAGGATCTTCCAAACAAGAGAGACTTTCCTTTGAAGTAAGCCTATTTCAAAGGCAGAAAGGAGTATAAGAAGAGGACCCAAAACCCCTTAAAGTTAGATCACTTCTGGAATCAAGAGGAACCTCTGCCAAGGAGAAGAGCTGACGAGCTGAGGAGAAGTGCTGCCCCTGCCTGTGCTTTGTTGGGCTATCCTGCAGTTGCTGCTTCTGCCTTTAAAAGGGTACAAAGACTGGACTTTGTGGTATATTCCTGGTTGAGAAAAACCTCCAAGAGCTTGGACTGAGCTTGCCCCCTGTTCTGAAGTCTCAGGGCCATCAAAGACCTCCCCTACCAGCACCTGGACTCTCTGCTGAGACTCCTGCCCAGCTCCTGGACTCCTGTGCCCTATACAGTCCCAGTTGAAAGGAGAAGCTGGTTAAAATCCAAGAAACCCAACTTCAGACAACTCCGGACCGATGCCGCTGCCGAATCCCGTGATGCCGCCTGCAACTGACTCCGTGGTACTTGCTGGAGTGCGACGACCCTCGTAGGACTGACATCACTGCAGCACCGCCAAAGTCCGTAACTCCGTGGAAGTCACCGCACCACGTCATGACCGACTCCGCCCGCACTGCATAGATTCACTGATTCGTACTGTTGCCGCCTCACCTTCACTGCTTCGCAGCAAGGATCCGACACCTCTTTGTGATGCCTCCACTCCTTTGCCCTGCAGAACCGGAACCAACGCCACCTCTGATCCTGCCATGCCGCGATCCCCAGACTTCACGAACCAGCTTGTTCTCACATTTTACTAAGGTACTGTACCTGGGGGTCTGCGTGACTCTGTACCCGGCGCCATTGGCATTGGATTATTGGGAACGACTCAGTCATGACACCGTGTTATCACCTCATTGAAGCATTTTGTGTTTCTAAGAGCTATTTTTTAGTTTAATCTTTAAAAAATCATAACTTGACTTGTGTATATCGGATTTTTGGTGTTTTGGTCTTGTTTTGTTTAGATTAATACTGGCTATTTTTCTAAACCTGTGTTGAGTCAATTTGTGGTGTTTGTACTGTATTACTATGTGTGTTGGTACAAATAACTTACACATTGCTTCTGAAGTTAAGCCTGCCTGCTCAGGCCAAGCTACCAAGGGGGTGAGCAGGGTTTAACCAAGGGTGATTCTCCTTTACCCTGACTAGAGTGAGGGTCCTTGCTTGGACAGGGGGTAACCTGACTGCCAGCCAAAGACCCAATTTCTAACATTGGTGATCAGCGGTTGGGATTGGACTTGTATTTGTACTTGACATACAGTGATTAGGTGCACACTACTGTTATCAGTGCAGACTGTTAGGTTACCACATACAGTTTTTCCTTTTTGTTCTCCGGTGTCCTGCTGGATACATTGTTGATACTCTGGTTTATGGTTGCACCTGTGAAGCCTTTGCGGAATGGAAGTCAACTTCTGGCACTTGGAGATCTATTTAAAGAGGAAGCTACAAGTTTTCTGCAGGGAAAGGGGGCTGGCTGTGAAGAGAAAGTCCCAAAGGTAAGTTCTTGAGACAGTCCTGTTTCAGTATGAGAAGAAACGCTGGGAAGCAAACATGCCAGATGATTCTGAGGAGAAGGGCTACCCTGAGGAGGAGGGTTGTGGCCCTGAGAGGAGAACAGAAAGAGATGATTGGCTCCCAGCTCAAGGAAGAGGTAGAGTCAGGAACAATGTATGATATAATAGAGAGGTTACTACTGGATAACCCCAATAGGGCCATGCACTTTCTCAATGAGAGAATCCAACATTCGCTTGTACACATCATCTACACTCTGTTATTGTTCATGGATGAGAGACTCCAATCAACTAAGATAATTTGGGGTATTGCCTCTCACAGTACTACTAAGATGTTTACTTCATTCCAGCAGTATTAAGGCCATATGTTTTTTTTTTAAAGCCAAGAGCTTTCTGATGTAGACAGGGTCTCCTAATCAATTATATTCCTTGGAAAGATTCACATAATTACGGGTCACCTGACCCACTTTTACATCGTACCCAGGGCTACTCCCAAGTTTACTGATTGTCTTCCTTGTGTAGCAAACCAGCTTCTCACCTTGAGATAAGTGGTGCTTTTCATGATAGATAGGAGGGTTTTTCAAAGAAATACACTGTTTTTACTTTGACATGGGTGATTTAATCCTTGTTATAATATACTCCCTGGCACTGTTCTCGATTAGTAAGCAGGTTATACAGATGTCCCATCCTTGCGCACTGGATGCAATTATAGACTCAAATGTTAATTCTTCTTGATATCCTCTATGTTACTGAGTGTGGCTCCACTGCACTTACCATTTGTGACCTCCCATTTTCTGAATAACCATTTTTGTGGGTATTTTTTTATTTCTTGTGTTTATTTTTGTTGCTCTATTTTGATTGTTTGGGGTCAAGGATGAGGTAGTGAGTTTTGGTGTGCAGATGCAAAAATGCTTGAAGATGTTTGTCAAGTTGCCATACTGCTTGCACGTCAACTTAATATATTTCAGTACTGTGTGAACATTGGTCCAGAGCTTAACAAACTTTTACCCTTTGATCCTGATTAAGAGGACAGATATACATTGTGCTAATACTGTTTTTCATTGAAATATCAGTAGTCTCAGACATCCCAAACAATCAATAAATTCTACCCCTATTCTAGTAGATGTAAGGAGCAGAGCCTGATGATCAAGAAATGTAATAGTTGATAGAGCGTTCCGTCCTAATAAATTACCTGTATCTGGACGCTCTTGGGTCGATGAATCTTTTGACCAAGTGGGGCTCTCTTCACCCGAGATTAGTCAGTTTAACCAAATCAATAATCAATAACGAACATAAGCAATGCCCTGATCAACATAACACTTCACAATTAATCCAGAAAACATTTCGGCGAACCATGACCTTCCGGCCATAAATAACCACACCAATTTATTCAAAGTTAATGAATTTATTTCCCTATATTAACAAAGCTAGCACGATATAAATGTGTCTCAACACCAAATGATATATGTAAATGAACATTAATAGCTGTCCATAACGGCGAAAAAGATGCAATCTATGCAGTATTTGAATAACAATGCATTCGATGATAGCAACGCAAACCACTAAAACTATAATTTGTAATGGGCTAATTGCATACATTAGTCAGCATAACAAGGTCTCAAATTGCATCGTACGACAAATGAATCCTCATCTAACCTCAAATTAGCATCTGCATGTGGGATTTCATGCAAAAACAATTTAGCAACATTAATTTGGAAAACTCCTAACTAGGGCTCTTATCAAAAATCAGCAGTTGGTTACCTAAAAAGAAACACAATGCAATTGTACATTTTCCTTTCATATTTACCAAATTCAATCAGCATTCAAGGAAGTCTTCGTCTCACAGGTACCGGTTTCGATCAGCATGGGACGGGGCAAAGGGGCAGGGTGGACGGGGCAATTGCCTCACAGCGGCAAGATAAAAGGACAAAACTACTACTTTATGCAAAGGGGCAAATCGAAGTTAAAGTCTCTAGGGCGAGAATTACTTAAAGTCTCTTTCTCTCGATTAGAGAAAGCATCAAAGTCTCATTCAAAATGGCGTTGAACATCAATTGGCATCGTAGAAGATGGCAAAATGACGAGGTCGGCAAGATGGGCCATAATGGCTCTCGATGGGTGCAATGGGTAATGACCAATGTCCGATGGGTAATGTCCGATGGGTAATGGCTAATGGCTAATGGCTGCTTTCTTCTTGTGCACCAGGTTTAAATAAACAACAGTTCAAATCCAGTAGGGTCTTCCATTGGAGGGTTCATAGGTTGGCTTCAAATTGTCCAATCAAAAACAACAATTCACAAGCTTCTACCTAGGCATACATTATCCTTGGAGTCGGGAACGTAAGTTGCAACATATTTTACCAATTAACTCACTTTCAGAGCTTCCATTGTCTGCACCTGCAGATTGACCTTGGAGCAAAGAAGAAGATGCCAGGCTGGCACGAAACCTTAAAGATAAGCATGTGAACCGATCTCACTGGAAAAGTACAGCTTCAAGCAAGAATACAAGTTTTATTAGCACGTTAGAAAAACACGAGCATCTAAACCATGAGACAAGGCAACTAGGCCGAAGCCTCCACTAAAGTTATGCTAAGTTAAAACATTTCAAACAAGCAAATCATGGCACACGTTTACGGTTATGTCAGATTAGTACAATTCTAATACATCACGTTATATAAAGCACGCTTATAAATGTTGGCGAACTACTCTGAGGGCACATTTGTCCCCGTACAATCTTTATTAGTTCGGTTAAAGTCACACTTGATTATTGCGGCACTACGTTTATGCGCTAATAAATGTAAAACCTTCATTTCTGCGTCATCAATCCCTCCTCTGATGACTACTTGTCATCACACAAAACCATTCCCACAAATTTTATTCCATTAAAATTCTGTCAGTTCTCTTTGCCTTTTAGTTCCCCTTGTTCTTGCCTTGTATTCTTCTGCCATTCTATTCATCATTTTCTCTTCCTTCCTTCTTTTAATTCTTGCCATGATCATTAGTATTCCCCTCTTTATTCCCCAAATCCCAAAAATGCAAATTAGTACTATTAGTATTCCCTGTATTATTTTTAGTAATATTCC
Organism: Pleurodeles waltl; assembly: GCF_031143425.1. Lineage (NCBI taxonomy): Eukaryota > Metazoa > Chordata > Amphibia > Caudata > Salamandridae > Pleurodeles > Pleurodeles waltl. The sequence goes on from NC_090448.1 coordinate 1,070,253,143, forward strand.
ATTCCAAATGCCACCAAGCCAATTTCCCACTGAAGCAACTCCCTTTCCAACCTTCTCCCAAACTCCTGGTTCTTTCAATTCCTTCAAGTCTGCACTCTCTTTTGTTAGATTTGCAAGCATTGTTTTAATTTTCACACTGTTGTCTGGTATATACGTGCAACAGTGACTCGCACCAAGCATTTTGCAAACGCCGCCATCCTTTGCTAAAAGAATGTCTAGGGCAAGCCTGTTTTGAAGAGTCATAGCTCTTTCTGCTGCGAGTTCAGCATCCATCAGGATTATAGCACCTGAAAACTTTGTCAACATGTTATCCACTATAGTAGACAACTTTCTTATTTTGATGGAATTCAACACAACTCCCAATGAAGGAATCATGGCTCCAAATATATCTCCTACCACAGCAGCTGCGGTCTCTCTTTTCTGGATACGATGAGATCCAGGCGTCTTTGGAATCACCGATAGGTCATCCAGTTGATAAACCTTTGGGAACACTATACCCAAATAACATCTGCCCCACCATCCCTTTGGAAGACGATAATAGGCATTATGCCCGCAAATGTAATATACACCAGGTATGACAGGGTCAAGTCCGTTCAGCATGAATGTCCATTTGGCCCTAAAGATAAACGTATGTTTACATTCACTCGCTCCCACGAAAATGTTATCATAATAAGATTCACCACGATATATACAAAATTTCCCTACATGCCAAGCATCTAGAGCTATATTTCCTTGTGTTTTTATTGCGGCAAAAGCATAATTATCTACTGAAGTCCTCTTACTTAGCTCTTTTTCTAATTTCGCATTCATTTGCGCCCTTCTATCGTCTGTGCGATCTAAAAAGCTTATTTCTACTGCAGAGAGCGAGCAGGTAAGGTATTCCCTATGAGCGTGAGCTGTTTCGAAAGGTTGCATTGGCTCGAAAAATTCCCTCATTATTTTAGCATCTCAATCTTTAGCAATCTGGCTTAGTTGCGTTATTATAGGAACATATGCAAAGGTAACATCGTAATTTGAGTAAAAATACTGTATGTTAGTTTGACCATAAAATCTAGAAGTTACTAAACTACATGTAATCCCATATGTAAGAGGCATGTGGTGATAAGTCACCCCTTCCGTTACCGATGTCGGTATCTGTGTACACACATAACAATCTTTCGCATCCATAGTCTCAACATATTCTGTTAGCAGGCGATAGAAAACATTATACGAAAGTTCCTTCTTATCATGCAAGTGTCTCTCATCTAATTCTAGTCTTTTCAATGCGGTTAGTTCAGTGACAGTAACAGGAGCAGAAGTAGAAGCATCAATTTTCTCATTCTCACCCTTACCACGCGTTGCAAGCACTATTTCCATTATTATTAGTACACATGCAGTCATCAAGCCTTTACACGCATATTTACAATATTTCACTCTACTGTTTTGTGTAGCGTACTTAGTCATGATCTGTATAGAATCAGAGAGCTAGAAGCACCTATAAAGAAACGATTTAGCAATTAGTTACAAAGCTGAACGAGCGCAATGTTCACACAGTTTTCTTCAGGAGCCCAGTCACTTATCGGTTAGCAGCATTTGTCTCAATTCGGCAATAACTCAGTCTTTTATCAGTTAGCAACGTTGTCTCAAATCGGGTTAGAGAGTCAATCAGGTTATCAAAGTCTTATCAAGTTAGCAAATGTCTCATCCGGTTTAGCAATGTCTCAGCTGATTGTATTACGTTATATTATAGCAAGCAATGTCATTTATCAGTTTTTTTTTTCCAGTCAATAGTGTCCATAAAACTTTTCTTTTCTATTGGTATCTCTTCTTCTTCGTTCTCGAGGCTAAGAGATACAAATTCGTCGGTCCAATCGTCATTGACTACATATGCCCATTCTGGACCGGAATATCTCCTGTTTGGTATCCTTTTCCTTTTCAATTTTGCATCTCTCTTTGATTCTGCCTCACTGGTACTTTCCTCTTTGGCCAAGTCTTTTTCTTCACTTGATGTTGGTATCACGACAGATACTTCCTTTCTTTTCTCTTTCACTCTTGGCCCTTCACCGTCGTTCAACGTTTCTCTAGTCCTTGCTTTTACTGGTGATATACTTGGTCTTCTCTTTGCACTGTGTCCACTTGATGGACCTGCGATCTCTTCTGAAGAAGTTTGAACGGTTTTGTTCTGTTCTGCCTTGTCCCCTCCTTCTGGGGAGTCAATCAGGTTTTCCTTTTCTTTTTCTGTACCGTCTGCTTCTGGGAAAGCCCTCCTCTGATCAGGCTCTCCTGCTTCTTCACCTCTTTCGAGCCCTTTGTCACCGTTACTTTCTTCAGGCTCTTTGTCACTTTCAGCTGCTCCGTCGCTGTCTGAGGCTCCTCCTTGGCCTTCCCCAAGTGAATCGGTTGCTTCGTCCTCAGACAATATTTCTCCCTCCTCTATTTCTACCTGTTCGTTTCTAGTTCTGTTTTGCTCTGCCTCAGCGCTCGGCACTTTGTTATCAGGTACTGGCAGTTTCAGCGCTTCAACTTCCTCATCTGTGGGACACAACACTTTCTTTGTATGACTGGTGTGGATCCAGTTGGGAACTCCCGCACACTTCACAGCGGTAGTGGTCGTCAGGATCACTTGGAAAGGGCCTTTCCAACGGGGTTCCAGACACGACTTCCTCACATGCTTCTTTATCACGACCCAGTCACCTGCTTTCAGTGTGTGTCCTGGACCTTGGATCGGTGGCAAGGTGGTTGCTTCCACCTGGTGAGAGAAAGAGCGAACCACGTCAGCCAGACCTTTGCAGTAGTCTAACACCATATCATCTGTAATATTCAAAAGCGCGTTTGCGGGAACTGCAGGAAGTCTCATGGCCCTGCCCAGGAGAATTTCGTGCGGGGACAATCCAGTCTTTCTGTCAGGGGTGTTTCTCATTGACATTAACACCAAATGCAATGCGTCAGGCCATTTCAAATTTGTCGATGCACATATTTTCGCCATTCTTGATTTCAGTGTACCATTCATTTGTTCCACCAGTCCTGAGGCTTCAGGGCGATAGCTACAATGCAGTTTTTGCTCAATGTTCAGCGCTGCGCAAAGTAACTTTATCACCTCGTTATTGAAGTGACTTCCTCTATCTGATTCTAAAGAGATCGGGAATCCGAAACGTGGTATCAACTCCCTCAACAATAGTTTTGCAACTGTAAGGCTGTCATTTCTACGTGTGGGGTATGCTTCAATCCAGTGACTAAAAATGCACACAATCACCAACACATACTTCAGACCTCCATGCACAGGCATCTCAATAAAGTCCATCTGCATTCTGCTGAACGGGCCACCCGCCCTGCCAATGTGGCTCACGTTCACAACCGTTCCCTTTCCTGGGTTCATCTGTTGACAAATGACACAACGATGGCAAACTGCTTCTGCAACTTGACGGAATCTGGGGTTAAACCAATCAGTTTTGAACAATCTTATCATGGCATCTCTACCTAGGTGAGCCTGCCCATGATAGAACCGCGCTAGCTGCGATAAGAGACTATTTGGTAAAACAAATTTTCCCTCATTTGAAACCCATAACTCATCTGGTCTCCTTGTACATTGTGACTTAATCCAGGAAACTCTTTCATCCTCCCTGACGCTATTCTGTAATGCTTTTAGTTCATCCATTGTATCCACGACCTTCAAGGCAAATGCTTCAGCTGGTTCGAGCTCTGGCTCATTTATCAAATTCCATTCATCCCTGAGCAATATACAGTTCAAGGCACAAAATCTTGCGACCTGATCCGCATATGCATTTCCCAGGGAAACATAGTCCTGTCCTTTTGTATGAGCACTACACTTTACCACTGCAATTTCGGCTGGCATCTGAATGGTGTGTAACAATTCCCTTATTCTCTCCCCGTTTTTCACTGGGGACCCTGAAGAGGTCAGGAAACTTCTCTGTGACCATAGTTGCCCAAAGTCGTGCACAATTCCAAACCCGTACTGACTGTCAGTGTAAATGGTAACCTTCATCAATGTAGACAGTTGGCATGCTCTTGTAAGGGCTACAAGCTCTGCTACTTGTGCGGAATAGACTCCTTGAAGCCAGGACGCTTCCAAGACACCTGTTACAGTACATACAGCATATCCTGCTTTCAATATTCCCAATGCATCTCTTAAACATGACCCATCAACAAAAACAATTTGGTCATTTTCATCAAGCTTAGTATCCTTAATGTCAGGTCGGGGTTTTGTGCAAAATTCAGTCACCTGAAGGCAGTCGTGCTCGACGTCTTCAGCGTTCTCAACTTCAGCATTTTCACCGGGAAGCTAGGTTGCTGGATTCAACGTGGTGCACCTTTTCAGCTGCTCATTCGGTGAGCCCAGAATTATTGTTTCATACCTTGTGAGTCTTGCTCCAGTCATGTGTTGCGTTCGGGAGCGGGTCAAAAGTATCTCAACTGAGTGAGGGACCATGACTGTTAATGGGTGTCCCATCACTATTCCTTCACTCTGAGTGAGGCTGATACCAACTGCTGCTACGGCGCGCAAACACCCTGGCAGTGCTGCTGCGACCGGATCCAAAGTAGCTGAAAAATACGCTACTGGTCTGTTTATGCCACCATGGGCTTGGGTCAAGACAGACAAAGAACATGCATCACGTTCATGACAAAACAATGTGAAAGGCTTTGTGTAATCAGGCATACCTAAAGCTGGAGCCCTGCACATGCATTCTTTCAATTCAATAAAAGCATCCATCTCATCTCCTTTCAGCTCAATTTCATCCAAGGCATCCTTCTGGGTCAGTTTCAGTAAAGGCTTTGCTAGAGTTGAGAAGTTGGGAATCCACTGGCGACAGTAGCTCACCATCCCCAAAAACTTCCTCACCTCCCTCCTCGTCTTTGGTGGACTCATTTGAAGTACACTTGTTATTCTTTCCTTCATTATTCTCCGTGACCCTTTCTCTATTTGATGACCCAAGTATTTCACTTTCTTCTGACAGAACTGCAACTTTGAAGGGGACACCTTGTGTCCATTCCTTCCCAAATGGTTCAGCAGAGCAATGGTGTCGGCTGTGCAGCCACTTTCTGTCTTAGATGCAATCAGTAAGTCATCAATGTACTGTACTAGGGTTGACTCGAATGGCAATTCTAACGCCTCCAAGTCTTTCTTTAGAATCTGATTGAAAATTGACGGTGACTCCGAAAACCCTTGAGGAATTCGACACCAACTGTAAACTCTGTCTAAGAATTTGAAACAAAAGAGAAATTGGCTGTCCTCATGAAGAGGCACCGAAAAGAATGCTTGTGACAAGTCGATGACTGAGAACCACTCGGCATCGCAAGGGACTTGAAACATTATCACAGCTGGATTCGGTACTACAGGGCAGCATTTAATTATGATGTCATTTATTTTCCTCAAGTCCTGCACGATTCGGACCTTTCCACTCGGCTTTATTAGTCCCATGATTGGTGAATTACATGGACTGCTTAACACTTCTTTCAACACTCCCTGTTTTACAAACTCGTCAATGAGTTGGGCGACTTTCACGAGGGTGTCTTGTGCCATGTGGTATTGTGGGGTCTGGGGAAAGGTTACATTGGGTTTTACGGTCACTTTCACTGGTTCCACTCCTTTCACCAATCCCACCTCTTTTCCTGTCATATCCCACACTTCCTTTCCGACTGTTTCCCATAATTCAGCTGGAATATCTGCTTCAGTTATCATCGGAAAAAGGTTAATCAGAGGGTATTCTTCATCAACAGTTTCCATCTCATCCCCTTCTACACTGTCCTCTTCTTCCCCATCACTGCTCGTCTGAATTCTAATTCCATCGTTCGAACACATAATCGAACATCCCAATTTGCACAATAGGTCCCTCCCTAACAGTGCTATCGGGCTTGAGTCACATACTACAAAACTATGTGACCCTTGATAGTTACCAATTCTGACTTGTACTGGATCTGTGATTGGGTTCGTCAGGTGCCTGTTCGCTATTCCCACTACTTGAACCGTTCTCCCTGAGAGTGGCAAATTTGGTACTTCAATGCTCCTAACAGTTGAACGTGTGGCTCCTGTGTCAACCAAGAATGAAACACGATGACCCATAACTCTTCCCTCCACATATGGACCCTTTTGATCAACTTCCAAGGATGCTGCAAGCACACAATTTCCCTCCTCATCTGAACTTTCACTCTCCCATACATTGTTTATTCCATTCTCACTGTGTAGTGGGAACTTTTGTACTGTGCCATTTGTACTCATCACCTGACCCGAGACCTGTGGAGGAACCATCACTTGCTGCTGACTCACTGGTGCCAAGGGTATTTGCATTTGCTGATTAGGTACCATGGGAAACTGCTGTTGCATTGGCTGCATTTGCGTCATCTGCATACGGGGTATCTGCATCTGCTGCGGCTGCATGGGCTGTAATCCCTGCAGCTGATTTATGGTCTGAAAATTTGGGTTTGGACCTCTCATTTTCGGTCCCCTCATTGTCTGGAATGCATGACATCATTGTTTTGCTGACCAACACCTGCACCTTCCTGCACCACCATCGGGCACTCGCGTTTCCAATGCCCGACGATTCCGCACACGTGACACGGCATCACCCTTTTCATTGCCTGCACACCATTCGGAATCGCAACAGTGTTCAAATCCGGACCATTACTCCCAAAGCCTCCTCTGCCTCTCGCCTGTGGCTGAAACACCATGTTTCCCTGCGGCTGCAGCTGCGGCATCTGCTGTGGGAACCCTTGCAACCCTTGCAAACCTGTCTGAGCTGCTTTAAGTTGCATCACCATCACTTTCTCTTTCAACCTTTTCTGTTTCACTTCAATTTCGTCGCTACAGTATTTCGCATAATTCAACACCTCATCAATAGGTTTCGACTGCCAACAAATCAAATGCGTCTTTATCATCTGACTTATCTCTGGTCTCAGCCCTTCCACGAATCTAAACACAAAATGAAGCATGTCCTTCGCCTCTATTGTTTCCGTGCCACTGTAGTTCTTGAACGCCTTCAACAGCCTCTCATAGTAACCATGAATCGACTCTTTAGCCTCTTGGGCAGTTCGATCAATCTTCTGCCAATCCACATTTTTCGCGGCAACCTTCGTCTTCAAATGCTCAATCACCTTATAGTACAAGCTTATTACCATAGGTGATGGTGCACCCGTATCCCTGTCTCTCTCTGGTTCACTTGTCGGCCAACCTACAGCCCTTTTGCAGTCTTCCCACAAATCTGCCGGAACCACAATCTCAAAGAGGGTGTTCAGGTCTTCCCAAAGACATTTTGCAAGCTTCACAAACCTATCAGTCTGCTGATACCATTCAATCGGTTTCTCTCTCAGTTTGGGAAAATCATCCGTAAAAGACTGAATGTCGCTTCTGTGCCACGGTACATGTATTAATTTTCCCCCTGCTGTCTCCCTCATTGGTAACATGGTTATTGCATCACTACTCTGTGGTCTTTTCTCCTTATGCTCTGGGACACTGTCTTTCCTCCTTTCCTTTTTCTTTGCCCATCTGCTTTCCCATTTGTCTAAGCACCTCCACACTTGTGCACTCTGCAGCAATTCTCTAAGGTGTATTTTCATGCCTGCTGACCTCATGTGTTCAAAGTCTGTGGTCCCGAAATCCAATCTATAGCTCCTGCTCAAGTGTTTTGTCTTGTCTATCTCAACCCCGTTTTTGTCAGCTATTTCTTGCAACCTTCTATGTACCTTGTTCACTTCTCTCGTAATCCTGGGACATAGATACCTCAGCTCTTCTTCCGAGTAGGACTCTAACCTATTCAGACCCATAGTCCCTTCCACCAATTCTTCTGCTTCCATGTTCAACCTTACCCTATTCAGATAGTCTTCTCCCTTCCCACTGGCTGAGCTTTGTGTGGAATTCAGACTGTTGAACCACTGTGTTAGCTGTTGCGCATTCAACCCCATCAGTGTAGCATTCACATCGACTGCCATTGATGGTTGCGGCAACTTTTCAGTGTTCGATGATAGCGGTATCATCAGTGGGGGACTCGACCTCACCATTGTTGACTGAGCACATATGGGACTAAACTCCATCAAGGACCCAGATCCAGTTGGCTGAGCCGCTATCGGAGTTGTCTCTGGAGTGTTTTCTATGCACCTCCTTTCCGTCCCATTCTGCACCACTGATCCTTGACCGCTCATACCTGAGTTAGGCTGAATGTACAAAGGTACCGGTGGACCTACAGTAATGGGTAGGGATATCGCATCTGGGTTCTGTCCATTCCCCAGGTTCTGAGGCACGTTCATTCCCATACCATGGGTCATCATTGCCGGCATGCCCGTCTGACTCCCCGTCATCTGAGCATGTGCGGTTCCCCCCTGCATCTGCTTTTGAGGCATCAAAAACTGGGTTGATCCAGCTTGTGCCAATGTTGGGTTGCGACCATTCTGTACTCCCATTACGGTTGGATCTAGAATCATTCCAGTACTGTTGTCACTGCTGTAGTACCTTGGGACCTACGGCTGATAATTTCCTGCTGTTTTCAATATAGGCACATCTGGATATATTCTCCTAACCTGCGGTATCTGCGGGGTGAACAGTAAACTCGGGTCCTTAGATCCCGATGGCGTTTCTGAATTCGGAGTTTCATTATTCTGTACCGGTGCCGGAGGGGCAGAACTGGTACTTGGACCTTGTTCACTCTCTACATAAGGTGGTGGACGGTCATTCAGCAATTGCATGATGAACTCCTCATCCTCTGACTCGTCTTCTCTCCTTAACTTTTCCTCGTCCTCTCTATCTTTGGAACACCTCCTGTTTGTCTTACAGGTAGCTTTCTTGCCTGTCGCCTCTTCTTCTTTGGTAATTGCGGGAAACAATTTTATCCCCTGCAATATATCTGACCTCCACACCTTCTGTGCATTATCCCACCTAGCGTCCGCTGGTGTCTTTTCTACCTTTCTTATCCTGGTCTCGAACTTCTTTTGCTGTTGCTGTCTAGCCATTAGTTCCCAAATCGCTAGAGCCTCAAACTGTGCTGGCCTTGGGGGTACCTTCATGTCGTACATCGCGAATCTCAAATTCTCTAGGATCCTTATATTGAATGTCCCATGGATCGGGAACGCTACGCTCCCATGTCTCTCTGTCAGCTTGTGCCATTGCTTTAGCCAAAGGCACGGAGCTACCCCCTTTTCCTCCATTACAATATAAGCTGGTGTACCTTCGGGTGGCGTCTCCTCTCCTACGCTCGCTTTAATGTAAGACTCCCCCTTCATCGCACTCTTTAATGCTTTCAAAAATTTCATTTTCTCGTCTTTTATTTCACAAAATTTGTAATCAATAAATTACTTTAATTCCCGGAATACTCTTCGCTTGCCTTTCCCCTTCCAATCGAGCCCCACGGACTGCGTCCAATCCGTGCGCGACCCTTCTCTGCAACCAACCTATCCCAGCGCGGCTCCTAGTGACATCACACTCACACACACTCTGCGGCTGACAAAGCCTCGCGGCTAGTCCTCCTTCACTCAGCTCCTCTCGTAACAACTTCTGGCATGTATCGCGAGCAACCAAATAATAATAAAACAGATCTGTCGGTTTACTACAGGAAGGGTAACACAATCGCTTCAGGACCTTAGGGATTTTTCACTAGCCTCAGCAGTTATTCCATCTTTCTCGGTCCCCACTTTCGCAAGCAAAATCTGACCCGCAGATTCGGCTCTCAACTTGTCAGTGATCTATTCTAGTGCACTTAGAATTTGTCAAAGCCCGAAGTCGAAGTTTTCTTTCACTCCCTTAACACACGTACCGACTCGTTGACCACGCCCGGTCAACCTATTAAACCGACCAGACCACAACATAAAACAAGTGTCTCATACACTTTTCAACATACTCCGGAGTCTCTTGACCTCGCAGGGCCCGTCTCAACAACAACAACCACGTGGACCTTTTTTCTGCACAAAGCGCCACATGCACATGAAGTTCGACGACTTCCCTACTCTCACACTCGGAGTCGCACCTCCGCTATTCTCTAAAATCCTCGCAACCTTTTCAAACAATCTGCGGCAATAAGCTGTGCAAGCGCAAAACCCTGACTTCACTCATACCGTCACTAGTACCGCCAACGCCGATTTCACACCTCCATTCTCTCCATTCGCAAGCTCCGAGATCCCGGGAAAGTCGCGGGGGACTTAGGGCATCATCATTCTCTCAATATGTTTTACCCAAGAAAAAATCTAATTCAACACCATATACCTCTCGAGTGGGGTCCCAAAGGGCGAAACCGTTACCTCTCGAGTGGGGTCCCAAAGGGCGTAACCGTTACCTCTCGAGTGGGGTCCCAAAGGGCAAAACCGTCCTCTGCTACCATCTACTGATAGAGCGTTCCGTCCTAATAAATTGCCTGTATCTGGACGCTCTTGGGTCGATGAATCTTTTGACCAAGTGGGGCTCTCTTCACCCGAGATTAGTCAGTTTAACCAAATCAATAATCAATAACGAACATAAGCAATGCCCTGATCAACATAACACTTCACAATTAATCCAGAAAACATTTCGGCGAACCATGACCTTCCGGCCATAAATAACCACACCAATTTATTCAAAGTTAATGAATTTATTTCCCTATATTAACAAAGCTAGCACGATATAAATGTGTCTCAACACCAAATGATATATGTAAATGAACATTAGTAGCTGGCCATAACGGCGAAAAAGATGCAATCTATGCAGTATTTGAATAACAATGCATTCGATGATAGCAACGCAAACCACTAAAACTATAATTTGTAATGGGCTAATTGCATACATTAGTCAGCATAACAAGGTCTCAAATTGCATCGTACGACAAATGAATCCTCATCTAACCTCACATTAGCATCTGCATGTGGGATTTCATGCAAAAACAATTTAGCAACATTAATTTGGAAAACTCCTAACTAGGGCTCTTATCAAAAATCAGCAGTTGGTTACCTAAAAAGAAACACAATGCAATTGTACATTTTCCTTTCATATTTACCAAATTCAATCAGCATTCAAGGAAGTCTTCGTCTCACAGGTACCGGTTTCGATCAGCATGGGACGGGGCAAAGGGGCAGGGTGGACGGGGCAATTGCCTCACAGCGGCAAGATAAAAGGACAAAACTACTACTTTATGCAAAGGGGCAAATCGAAGTTAAAATCTCTAGGGCGAGAATTACTTAAAGTCTCTTTCTCTCGATTAGAGAAAGCATCAAAGCCTCATTCAAAATGGCGTTGAACATCAATTGGCATCGTAGAAGATGGCAAAATGACGAGGTCGGCAAGATGGGCCATAATGGCTCTCGATGGGTGCAATGGGTAATGACCAATGTCCGATGGGTAATGTCCGATGGGTAATGGCTAATGGCTAATGGCTGCTTTCTTCTTGTGCACCAGGTTTAAATAAACAACAGTTCAAATCCAGTAGGGTCTTCCATTGGAGGGTTCATAGGTTGGCTTCAAATTGTCCAATCAAAAACAACAATTCACAAGCTTCTACCTAGGCATACATTATCCTTGGAGTCGGGAACGTAAGTTGCAACATATTTTACCAATTAACTCACTTTCAGAGCTTCCATTGTCTGCACCTGCAGATTGACCTTGGAGCAAAGAAGAAGATGCCAGGCTGGCACGAAACCTTAAAGATAAGCATGTGAACCGATCTCACTGGAAAAGTACAGCTTCAAGCAAGAATACACGTTTTATTAGCACATTAGAAAAACACGAGCATCTAAACCATGAGACAAGGCAACTAGGCCGAAGCCTCCACTAAAGTTATGCTAAGTTAAAACATTTCAAACAAGCAAATCATGGCACACGTTTATGGTTATGTCAGATTAGTACAATTCTAATACATCACGTTATATAAAGCACGCTTATAAATGTTGGCGAACAACTCTGAGGGCACATTTGTCCCCGTACAATCTTTATTAGTTCGGTTAAAGTCACACTTGATTATTGCGGCACTACGTTTATGCGCTAATAAATGTAACACCTTCATTTCTGCGTCATCATAGTCCCTTGCAAACTAGTCCACATATGGCAGGAGGACCCTTGTTATTTATGATGGTCAAGTCCATCTTATTCAAGTTTTGTGAGTTCTCTGTGGATCCTTAGGATAGGTTCTGATTGGCGCTAGGTCACTTGATGGTCATTGTTGGTCTGCACTTTAATTTACCTTATGCTTTTCAAGTAGTTGCAACCTAGCTGAGAACCTAGCTGATTGCGTTATTTGGTAGGGATATTAGTTTAATATCTGTTCTGGAAATGAATGGATCTGCTTGATTGGGTAGGAGTTATTGAGGCTGTGTGCTCATGGTCTGGTATTCATTGCAATTTGGGGATTGCAGGTGCCTGGCAAATATCATAATACAGTTATCTGGAGATCAGCTTCTACTAGTTGATCCACCATACTGCTTCCCTAATTTATATCATACTCATTTCCAACAAGACTACAAGACTGATATATGGGGTTGGTAGAGGAATGATCCATTTTAACATTTTGGTCTACAGGAACATGTTGTTTATAATGGAGTGTGTACCAGTGTGGTGTTTTACCCACTGTCCACAGATCTTCATAAATTGTGAAATGGTTAATGTGTTTTTGGATGTGCTTATTTCATCTACTTTTTCAGTATGTCTTGCACCATTGGTCAACATACATGAGAAGGAATTTTAGCTCACATCTGGTGCCAGGCAACCCCATTGTCGATGCCTGTGACATGTGTCCTAAGTGTATGGAGCACAGTATCATGCTTTCTATTTTTAAAACTTGGGCTTGGTCCTTTCAGTGATGTTCCACTTGCTGTCATTTGTATACTGACTGAATTGTTATAACTAGTTTGGCCAGTATTCAATACAGGATCTGGTCAACCAAACTAGTAACACACAATATATATATAGAGGAAGCCAAATTATCATGGCCAGCAGCAATCTATTAACAGGTAACTTGCACTGCCCAGCTTGATGGGATTGTCTGCTTGTTTGCATAGGTTTTCTGCTGTTGGAGATGGTGTGGTGCTGGTTGCTGTGGTGGCAGTTGATCCTCTGGTTGACATGAACTGGCAGTAGGTGCAGGTGAAGGGTCCTCCAGTGGAGTAAGGTGATGCAAGGCAGCAGTTGTTGTTTCATCTGGGGTCTAGCACACCGAGCTCCGTGGCAGAGTATCCATGGGAGTGCATAGGGCCAGGCTTCCTGGCACTGGACGTCTTCCAGGTGCGGACAGTCGCAGATGGACTTGCCTTTGGTGCACCATGTGGCCACGCTGCAGCCTTCATTAAATAAGTCTCAGGGATTGGCACTTGGGAAGTGGGAAGCGGCAGAGTGGGAGGACTGGAAAAAAGCAGTGTAGTGCCCTGTGGCACTGGAAGCTACCGTCCTGTGATCCTGGGGCCCTGGTGGCTTGTGCAGGTCTCCTGGTGATGACTGGCAGTGGGGGAGCTAGTGCGGACCTGCTCACCAAGGGCGCGCTGTGGCCTTCATTAAGTAAGTCTTATGGAGGGGCGCTTGGGAGGCTGCAAGCAGCAGAGTGGGAGGAGTGGGAAAAAGCAGTGCATTGCCCTGGGGCACTAGAAGCCTGGGTCCTGTTATTCTGGGGCACTGGGAGCTTGTGGAGGTTTCCTACTGATGACTGGCTGCAGGGGCAGCTGGCACGAACCCCTTATTTCAACCCACAGAAAATCTCTACTTATAACAGAGGCAGGCCACATGTTACAGCAAGACCTGTACTGTGGTTGAGGGTTCTTCTTCTCTAAGATGCTCATTTTCTTTCACACCACAGACCACATAGTCCACCACAGACACACATGGACCCTAATCTGTTACAAGCCTTGTATACCTGCAAATCGACACAACTTTAGTCTAAATAGGTTGTACATTTGAACAAATTTACCTTGTGATTAATGCATGTAAATAACATGTCTTCTCAGTCCGAAATCCGATTTCAACAACCACAAGATCGTTACTGAAATTGTTTAGCGATTTTTTATGGATTATTGTTGATATGGAGCAAGCAATAGCCACATCTGCTGACCTTGAACTCCCAATTGATTAGTTGTGATTTTTGCTTTCAGTGTTGTCCAAACACATTCAGATATCTTCTTGGTACCCTGGTTACGGGCTAGATGTAATTTCTTTTATGATGACTTTCGACAGCACCTTAACGAGGCCAAGAGAGGATGTGATAGAAGGTGGAAGCTCCAACTTTTACTGGCTTGATAAACCTCTATTTTGTAAATGTATTGGTTGTTCTGCCTAAACTATTTCATCTGGATTTTCCCATTACCAGTCCCTCACCTTTATTTCAAACAATTGTCATCTATATTGGCCAGCATTTGTGCATTTGTAAAATAGCCATGTCAAGCTTGACACTGTGATCTAAGTTTATTTGTGGGGGTGCTTGGATTCCCTGAATTTTATTTGTACAACCCGGTTTTGATGACGCATTATGCCATGTGATGGTTTTCATGGTGCTTTCACAAACACATTTTATGGTGCAATCACCACTACAGGGTGAATGAAAACACTTTACAGAATCTATGACCATATCCCAGATGATCTATTATAAAGGCCTCCACATTGACCTAACGTAATACCCATTATGCTTTGGGCATGGAATCAAATTGGCATGGAATCAAATTGCCTCCAGTTTGAACACCTCTGGTTACTTTGTTCCTGATTGGGGCCTGTGGAAGTCTTCTGGGGTCAACGTTGCTTTTTAATGCAAACCTTGAAGTTCTGACAGGCATATGGACTGTTAGTAGTCCACTTATATGCCTCACAGAACATGATCAGCAACTGCTAGAATGTGTTTTAAGGCATATGGCAACCAACAAGGCCTCAATTAACCTATCATATAATATCTGTTAACATGTCCTTTAATTAAAATATCAATTTGAGCAAGGCGATTAGGATTCAAGCGTGCAAGTTTACTGCAACATAACACATTTTGTGTTAAAAATTGCACTTGATGATGACAAACCGCAGAAAGTTATTTATAAATATCAACAAATATGCAAAAGTTATCATCTTCATTTCCCACTCTAGGTCATTGGAGCATTTATGCATCTTACTTCTTGCTAGAGTAAACTGTGAAAGACGGTTCACCAAGTTTGAATGTTGATTTGTCTGAAGTACCATCTTAATTATATCCAGCCACATTTAGCAGATATTTTTATATGGTGTCATTTTAGCTAGATGTGTTAGCCACAAAATTCATCAAATTCAGAATTAAATGGGCCAGTAAGCAACTCTGTATCACTCATTCATTTCATCTAAGTATAGACGTGTTATCTGTTCTCCCTCCACATCTCACAGAAGCAAGGGGGTGACAAATAGGTAGCAGAAGGCTTCTTGATATTAAATAATGTCAATATTCTAGCAAGGTCTGCAAATAGAGCACTGTGGACATTCTGTTGGATGCTGATAGTTGCTGTTTCAACTCCTTTCAAACATTGCAACCACCAATTTTGTTGAGTCCTGGGCACAAAGCAAATTTATTTTGGAACAATACATTTTGTCTGCAAGCCCATTTCCTGGCCCTGATTAGGACAAACTTCAGAAATATCTTCACTTGGATCTCAAGAAATGACACTGAGCTGTGTGAGTTCTTGATAAACCTGCTGTCATATTCTCATAGAATTAGTTAATGCTGTTGAGCAGGTTTATACTTCTTCATGGTGGCCATGGATAAAGTAGTGTTTTCAGTGCAAAGGTGTAGCATCTTCACAGCAGCTTACTTGTTCAAGTTATTTAGGGCTTACTGTTAAGGCTGGGATCTGGTTAATACTGGTTCTGCTTCTTTCCTACAAGCGTAAGGCATGTTTCAAGATCTTGCCTTACTGTTGCAAGATTTAGAAATGGCAACACGGTCTTTGTATCATGTTGGTTGAAGGACACTCCATTGGTAGATTAGGTTCACAGCCAATATATGAGCTTGGTCGGAGTTCCAGCAATGTCAAAATAAATGACCCAACAGAGGTAAACGAGTGTGAAAGCATATTATTGCGAGCACTTGGAAGTACTATCAACTGACTCAATGAAACATGTAATTTATCACCAGAATTCATCCAGAGTTGACCTCTTAACGCTTACTTTATGCTCTTTGCAAAACATTGTGAAAGGACTTAGAATTCTCTTTCTCTACTGGACTGAAGAGAGTAGAGAAATCACTATGCACTTGTTAATCCTTCTGAAAACGAGGCAACATTCAGATAAATTTTTGAAAGTACAATGCCTGTGTATATGAAATTGGGTGATTAGTTGTGCAGGATGTGAGGCCTGTGTAGTTAATAAATACACAATTCCCTCCTACTAGGAATGACGTACTCCATTGCTGGACTTTCTGACAGTAGCGAACCAGAGCAGTCCAAGGCCTACTCAGGGGAGATGCTGTGGGCTAGCAATCACCATGACCTGGCTCACAATAATAACACTCAATAAATGATTGTCCAGTAAGTGCTTCATCTTTAGAAAAAGGACTTAAATTTATTACACACATACTTCTAAATACTATGCATTAATTTACAAATATATATATAAGGGACATTGAAAATGCCTAGGTGGCAGTGTGAAGTCACATTGGCCCTTGAAGAGTCAGGATGCGCAAAACCAAATTGCCCCCCCATCTATACCAGATAATACATCACAGTATGGGGTGGTGTATCGCTTTAGATAAAACAGGCCTTTTTGCTTTATCAAGAGTTCCCCATATTACAACAGCAACAAACCACATGTTAAAAACACTGCAGTGATGAATAATAACCATGGGTAAATATAATTATTGTCAATAAAGCAGATCAGCCTTCATCAGTAATCACTGTCCTTTTTTTTCTTGTTCCACAAAGAGCCACTTAGCTTTTACCTTTATGTTCCTGTTGTCTGAGGGGTGCCCGGCCCCGCCCTGCACCCTGCATGCCCTCCTGCACAGCACAGGGAGCCCACTCCTTGCTTCCCAGCCTGGCTCCCATCATGGGTAGCATCTCCTCTGCTGCCTGCAGATGCTGGCAACTCTGCTCCCATGCCCACTCTGAGCAGGGAGTTCTTCTTCCAGGGTGGCTGCCCAATCCCTTCAGCATGGGTATGGGAAGCAGGAATCAGGATCACACAGCTGGGGGCCTGGAGTTGGAATGCTTGAGTTGGGATCCCAGCCCCTTTTCCTTCTCTTGTGGGAGCACGATGGCGATTCCCCACTGTTTTTGTCAACCCCGTGGAGATGGGGCCCAGAGGCAAAAGTAGAAATGGAGAGTGGACCCTACACAAACCTTGTTCCTCTAATTAAATAATTCTCATGCTGACCTCTGTGCCCTGGCTCACCCAGGGTGTAATGGAAAGGTGATGCGACAGAGCCCCATTTGCTTCCTTTTTGGTAAAAGGTCTCCAGCCTTTAAATGGCTATAACGTTGGCCCCGTTGGACCAATATTGATGATTTAGAGCTCATTTTACACCTGTGGCAAGCTCTAACCAGTAGCAGTTTTAGCAGACCTTCTCACCTCCAGAGTGGTGTAATCTACAGGGGCCTGGTTCCGCTGGCTCCCTTCACCAGTTTTTCTCCTAGCCTTTGTCTCTGGGTGCAGAAATACAATTCTATCCCCCAATTCTTCATCAGGGTGTGTAAGAGGGCCAGCCTCACTGGTCAACTGGGGGAAGAGTCTCTGGTCTATTTGGGCATTCGGGGGTTCACATTCCAATTGTCCATGACTGTTGCAGTCCCTTTTAAAAGGGGGTGGAAGGTTCTAAAAGCCAAGTACCCCCGACCAATCGTAGGGTGTCACATCACCTCTCCACTCCTATCTTAACCTCCCTGCATAGCATGCTGGGACAGTTCAAGACGGCATCATCCAGGTGGTCGCATTTGCTCTTGGGGCCTTATCTCTGCCACTCGCTGACAGCACTACCAGGGCCTTTCCCCCAACACTTCAAAGAGGAGCCACCTCTTGTGTTGGCTCTAGTTGTCTGGGCTCCCTCCTTTGTTCAGTGGGCCTGGACTGTCCCTATCCCTGGTACAGTGTGACAAGTAATTAACAGATGCAGATTTTTATTCCTCCACATCCTGCTCGAAAGCTGAGGGAAGTGTTGTTAATTATCCTTTTGTATGTGGAGGTCTTTATTCACGCGCCTGGAGAGAGATGTAATTAACTTTGCCGAACAGGGTGATAAATGGCCTGGACTCTGATCTTGATCTGAGTCGGAGAAATATGACAATTCTGGATGACCCATATGTGGTACAGGTACTTTCATGAACTCTCACTTTTGATTTGTTGCTCATTTTGATATGTCACTGGACTTTGGAGGCCTATGGGAAGCAAAAATGCACTTTAAGGCAGTTTATCTGCTATGTGTATAATAAAGAATCACTGCAGGCAAAACAGTAAACCACAATGATTTTCCCTGTAAATGTACATTAATATTATAAGACCTACTGGAGGTCAATATTTAATCCCGAAAGGTCCCCTCTGTACCAAGCTGCTTCTGCACAGTTAGTGGGCTGCGCACATCAGTTATCTCATACGTGCAGTCCTCACATGTGTGTACATGCATGTGTTCATGCGTGACCAGCAAAGTGCCCATTACCGTTGTTGCATTGGAGCTGTCTCATTGCAATAGACAAACACTGGCAGAAAACGTGCAGTCCATCTAGTATGCAGTTACCATGGATGAGATACATGTAGTGAGACCCACCCACAGTAAAAAGTCCAAAACTGGGTGATCCAAAAAGCAAAACAATCTGGCGTGTTAAATGGGCGGAACACATTTTGCAACACTGTGAATCTGAAGGGCCCTCTTCCATTTCACCTTCCATTGCTCAGAAAAGGAAGCTAAAGATTATTATTATCCTGCACCCTTAGTCCTCCCAGGTTGTTTAATTTTGGTGAGTTGTATTCAAGCAGCTAAAGATAAAATCTATTTGTTTTTGTATTGGGCTTATTCCTGACCAATGCTGCTCAAATCCATTATCTGAAAAATAAACCCCTGCGTCTTATTACTTCTGCAATATCTGTTGGTGTTTTTTATGCAGATCATAACTTTTACCCACCAATGCTCCTACTCCCCATGTCCTTATTGTTTTTGCTGAAGGGCTGTAGCTATCAATAGTGTTGTAGGTGAAGTGGCACTGGCTCCTAGGAAGGTCAGTTGCTCACTTCGCCTCAGATTGTTGCTGTTTTCACTATCAAAGTGGGGTGGGGTCAATTTCCTTGCTTGCATTTCAGTGACCCTTGCTACCTCACTGTGTTGCTACTAGATGTCTTCAGTGCTCTTTTGCAACCACTTTTTTTATGATCTACTTCTGCTGGTCCTTGATGTCAAGAGAGAGCTGAAGATTCCAAGATTTACAAAGAAATGGCAATCTTCAGCTCTGTCCCATTGCTGGTGCACTTGTGGCTGCCTAGCACCAAAGCAGGCACCCTTGTGCTGTGCGGCAAGGGTGCCTGCATTGCAGGCACCGAAATTATTTAATGTGTAGGCAAAGTAGGCAACTGCCAAGGACCCCCACCTTCGAAAGGGATGCCGGTGGAAGTGAATTTTCTCTTTATTTGACCTCTTAGTGTCTTATTTTTCCATCTAAACCTCTGTCCCTTTGTGTCTTGATCTCTCTGTGACTTTGGCTTTCTACTCAGTGCCATTTGAAAAAATTAACGGGGTCCTGAGCAAGGCATATTTCACCTGTTTTTGTGTGACCCTGTTAAACATTAACATATAATGTAGTGATGTTTGGCTTCATGCTAGCTTAAATTAGCAAGAAATCGGTAACACAATTTGAATTTGTTCCATACAGGGACCCCCAATATGTCCTACCCAGGCCCCCAAAATCTGTAAAATGACACTAACAGGCAGATTTGAAATTGTATAGAAAGGAATTCATACCTGCACAAAAACATCCAAAAAGGTGTTTTACTTTTTCTATACGTGATGCAAAAGGTATCACATGTAGAAACAGGAAATAACAGTAAGAAATAAACATATTTCTCCTTGTTATGCATCTCTGTGGTAGGCATACAGATTTCAAGCATTTCCACAGCATTAAATCCATGGGTGGATACAGGGGAGTGTCCATGCTCCACCCATGGAGCGCCTGCCACTAAGAAATGTAACTCAATGCAGCACTGCTAACGATGCCCTAGTATATGTGCTCTTACCCCTACCCTAAAACATGTCAAAATTGACAAAACCCTAACTGGGACATTTAACTTTCCTATAAGGTCATAGTATATGGGTCCCAAAGCAAGCTACACAAGCCCTTTCCGGTGGCTTCTGCCGGATTGAGTCTTGGCCCTCAAGTGCTATTCCTGACGTCCTGGGACCACTGGCTGTGTCTAACTAGACTTCCCATAACAATTGTGACAACCTGGGACTTAGAAACATTTTGAACTTGAAGACATCCGGAGGAGAGCAACAAACATGCCCCTTTTGTCTATGTTGAAATTTCTAAATGCTTTACGCATTCTCTTAAGTTATGCCTTTCTGCTTCGTGCTATGGCTAACAGAAGTTGAGCTCAGGTATGCATTTTTACCTTTGCCTGGACCTAACAAAATAGTGATCTTATAACTTTTGGTAAACTATCATCCATCCCAATTAATAATTCATTTCATTTTCTTCCATTGAGTAGTTCTGCTGTAGTACTGCTCATGTGCTACAACAAGCAGTTTGTGAATGGGCCCAAATTAGGTGTTTGCTTTGGGAGTGTAAGAGTTTATTTATAGTTGGGCCTGTGTAGAGAGATACCATGAAAATATACCTGTGCGTTATAATCATCATAGTTATCCTTATCCCAAGTGATGTAAACATGTTTATAAATCAGGTCATCCTAAGGTGAAATGTGCAAGTCAGGTTATATAAATTTAATTATTTTTCTGAGAAGACATGTTGAAAACCTTTGCAGCACAACATAGTTTTTTTTTCTCCATTTTTCCAATTTTCAGTGTATGGAGCATGCATAATTAGACTGAAATTTAACACTAAAACAAATATGCATGTCACCTTTTATCACACAAAATGTTATAGTACTGCAAGTCAAAATTACAGTCGAACAAACAATTTTTGAATAAAACAAAGAATTCACTTTAGGAACTGGTAACATAAGTTATTTCCGGACCGTCAAAACAGCATGTATGATAAAGGTTAACATTAAATTAACATTTCACACGCCCATGGATGTTCAAGGCTCTGCAGGAAGCAATTTTTTAAAATTGGCACCACCATACAAATTGTAGTGTTCAAGAAAAAGAAAATTCTGTAATATTTGCGTGTTCGACGCTGACTTTAATTCTATTTTTCCACTACAAGCTTACAAAAGAGGCACTAGATATGCATTCCCAGTTGAGCAGGACATCTTTTCTAAAAGTGTTTCATTTTCCACAGTAGACATTGTGCCACTCCTGTTGTGCTTCCCTATCAGTGGGGTGCACAGGTGTATTTACACTTGATGAAAGACCATCAGTGTCAATCATGAATCTTAAACACAGCAAAATTGGTGTCAGTTTCTCTGCAGACCAAGAACCATTTTGCCCACACTGTTATTCAGCGGAATTCTGAATTCCACTGTATAAACGTGTCCTCTCTGCTCAAATACGTGAACTGGGAAATGTAGTTAGTTCCACGTGTCTGCTTCTGTCCAACGTTTCCATTTTAAAGAATGATTAATTCAGTTGAATTTACAGACATGGGTGGGGAAGTTGTGCATTCCCATCCCCATTGCTTCAGTGACATGGACATCAGAAAATTCAAAACTGTAGTGGGAAAATAAAATTAAACCATTGGCCAAACGTGAAAATTACAGAATGGTTCTCTTTTTTATTCTTTTTAGTGGTGCCAGGCTCAAGAGTGATGTCTGCAATAACAAAGAATTCCACTGGAGGGCAGCATTCGAGGGGTAAGTTCTGCATCATGACTGCCAAAAGGGTCTTTCTTCTCCCACACACTGCCATGTAACAACCATGTATGTGATTCTGAAACTTTACATTTCGCTTAGGACTAGACATTTATTCCAAAATTTTCAGAAACAAAGACTTTATCACCTTTGAGCCTTTAATACCCACAAAAAGTATGCCAGGGGATTCTATTTCAGTATTTCTAGGAAATGTAAAACACTAAGAATTACCAGAGTCCTTCAGCCTCAGTTATGGCAGTGCTAGATATCATGGAGTATTCACATGCAAAGCGTGCATGCATGATAATTTATCTGCATTTGCAGCATCAGAATCTTCCTTCAAACTGGTACATGAATGTCCAGAAACTCTAGCAATCTCCAAGTGTGTCTGCAGTGTATGGGCTGCAGACAGCAGAGCTGAAAATACAAGACAGTAATTCCTTATTCGTGTTTCAAAGCTTTGATGTTAAGGTATGTGCTGTTGGCAGGACAGGACCAATACAGAAAATAGGCTTGGTGTGAGAAAACAGGGCTGATTGCAGAGGCCCCCTAACTTTATGCCCCCATTTTCCACTTTATGCTGGTGTTTTCCTGACTCTGATGGTGCCCTGGGTACTGCTAACCAGTCCCAGGGCCTGTGCTCTGTGTAAAATCAATATGCAAATTAGGCTAATTATAATTGGCTAAGTTAACCTACCTATAAGTCCCTAGTATATGGTAGGGCATGTAGGTTTAGGGACCACAGCATAGGTAGTGCACCCATGGGTGCACTGCTGAGGTGCCCAGTGTCATTTTAAAGGCAGGCCTGCCTTGCTGGCTGCTTTTAAATTAAAGTTATATGCAAATTCGACTTTGGAATTAAAAGTAGTTCCAAAGTCTTAAACTACCTTATTTTTACATATAGGTCACCCCTAAGGTGTGCCCTATGTGCCCCTAGGGCTGGGTGCCATGTAACTATAAGCAGGGACTTTCTAAAAATAGTTTTATAAGCCCTGGTGAGGTAAAAACAGCCAAATTCGTTTTTCCCTCATTGTAGTAAATGGCCTTCATAGGCTAGAATGGGGAGACTTTGTTTTAAATTTTAAAGTCTCCTTAAAAGATGCATACCAAGAATTTGGTATCAAATTAATTGTTGTAATAAATCCCACAACTTCCAGTTGTTGGATTTAATATAACTTGTTCAGGTAAAAAGTTTTAGACTTTACCTAAAAAATTGCCAATTTCAGCCCTGCATTGTTTTTGCTGCTGTGCTCTGATTGGCCAGCCTGCAGCAGCTTAGCCAAGCTACCTTGATGAGGTGTGAAGTGGCCTGGCTTCACACAAAGGAATGTGCTTGTGGGAGAGAATCTCCCCTCAGCAGATGGTGAGGCAGGAAGGGGGAGGGCTGCCAAACTGGTCTTCAAAGGCAGAGAAAGACATTTGGAGCAACCATTAACACCCCCACATCCTGCAACCCCAGACAACTAGGTGCCCCCTTGATTAGATTAGGAGAGGGCAGGAGAGGGGTGTGTTTATGATTTTTAGCCACACCAGTGGGTGGGCTCAGCCAGATGTAACCTCCAAAAATCAGATTCAGCCATGTTGGATTTTTAGAGAATGTTGCCTTCTGGGATGGATTTTTGCCACACTTCCCAGGAAGTGATCATCACAGGGGGACGACCCTGTACCTGATTGGAGAACCAGGACCCCCCTGCTTTTCACCCAGGAGCAAGGATAAAACTGGCAGACCTGCACCCACACCTCAGATCCCCACCAGAATTCAACAAGAAAAGAACTAAAGGAGAAGAAGGACTGCCCTGCTGGACCCCTGGCCTGCACCTGGAACCTGCACTCAGAATGACTGCACCAGCTGCACACTTGGGCTTCACCACAAGAAGGACTTTGCCTGGCTTCAACTGGTTCAAGGAGGGACTCCCTGTTTGCTACAGGTGAAAAATTGCTATCCAGAGTCCCCTGCACCAACTTCTGAAGAAAGTGACCAGCTGACCACTGTCCAGTGGCCAAAAAGGAGTTTGCGCCAGGTGCATTCTGGGAGTGGTAGTCCGCACCCCCCAAGGACCATCTCAGAACTTCTGGACCCTTGGGGTGAGCTGTTGACCCCAAAAGAACCTTAAAAGAACATCTGGGTGAAGCCCCAGAAGATTGGAGAAGATTTGAGAATTTTTGTAAAAAAGCTCCATAGAGGGACCGACCCGGCGCGGAAATTCTAGCCGGCTTGGCTCCAGCGCGACCCGGCCTGATTTGGTGGTTCGTACCGGTAAAGAAAAATCTCCGAAAAAGAGACTAAGGCCCAGATGTAGCAAAGGGTTTGCGCCTCGCAAACGGCGAAAATCGCCGTTTGCGAGGCGCAAAAGCCTCTTTGCTATTCAGAAATGCACATTGCGAGTCGGTACCGACTCGCAATATGCATTTCAGAATCGCAAATAGGAAGGGGTGTTCCCTTCCTTTTTGCGAGTCTGAGTGGTATGCAATACCATTTGCGACCGCGTCTGCGGTCGCAAATGGTATCGCAGTTACCATCCACTTCAAGTGGATGGTAACCCACTCGCAAATTGGAAGGGGTCCCCATGGGACCCCTTCCACTTTGTGAATGGACCCAAAAATATTTTTTCAGGGCAGGGAGTGGTCCCAGGGATCACTCCCTGCCCTGAAAAAATACTGAAACTAAAGGTTTCGTTTTTTTTTTTAAGTGCAGCTGGTTTTCCTTTAAGGAAAACGGGCTACACTTAAAAAAAAAAAAACTGCTTTATTGAAAGCAGTCACGAACATGGAGGTCTGCTGACGACAGCAGGCCTCCACGTTTGCGAGTGCCTATACTCGCTATGGGGCCGCAATTTGCGACCCACCTCATGAATATTCATGAGGTGGGTCATTGCGACCCCATAGCGAGTTGCAGTCGGTGTCTGAGACACCGTACTGCATACCAATTTGCGAGGTGCAAATTGCGAGTCGCATGGACTCGCACTTTGCACCTCGCAAATTTTTAAGTTGCTACATCTGGCCCTAAGTCCGAAGGTAAAAAGTTGACCGGGACCTCCCAGCCATCGTATCCGAGAAGGGCTCCATGGACGTCGGATCAAGATCCAGGCTTACCCCGGTCGAAGGATTTTCACCTTGAAAAAACAACTAAGTCCGAAGGTAAAAATCTCCACCGAGGAATCCAGCTTCGCGTATCCGGAGAAGGGCTCCAGGAGGTCGGATAGGACTGGCAGGTTCGTCCCGCTGAAGAAAATCTTCAAAATAAAGACTAAGTCAGAAGGTAACTTTTTAACCGAGGCCTCCCGCGACCTGTAGCCGAGCAGGGCTCCATCGCGGTCGGCCTGAAACTTTGACTTTGCCCCAGTCGAGGTGCAACCAGATGACCCGATTGGCGCTTTTTGTTTCTAAGCGCTAGAAAAATAATAATTCTTAAAAAATTCATATCTCCGGTTCCCTTTATCCGATTTTATTCGTTTTGGTGTCATTTTAAAGATACAAATATAAACTATTTTTATAAATTGGTTTTGGATTTTTAAACTGTTTCCTGTGTTTTATTTAATTACTGTTTTGTGATATTTGAATGCTTTACACACTGTCTCCTAAGTTAAGCCTTGACGCTCGTTGCCAAGCTACCAAGGGTTGAGCTGGGGTTAATTTACTGAGACCTAACTGGACCGAAGTGGAGGTTAGTGGCTTGTTGCTAGGTGTAGGTACCTACCTGCCCTTACCAATAACCCATTTTCCAACACTTGGGCACCAAGATAAAAGTGGCTCCCATAAGTGAATTAGAAGACTAAAAAAGTGGCCCATCTTTGCACATTTTTGCAGTTTTGAACTTGTAAAAACATGCCGTATAATTGTTTTGTAAGGTGTGGAAAACTGCATGGATTTGAGTTTGCTGCAGAAAATGATTGTTTTAATGTCAAAAATATCAACAGCAAAAACCTGATCAGTAGACTATAAAATAGGCTCACAAACAGCCCCAAAGCTGCCCAGATATTGGTCTTTTAGTCCAGTGCGTCAGGTACTTACCTAAATGCCCTATCAGCTGGTCCAATCCTGGCTGTAGACGGGAAAACAGAAGTGCACGGAGACTTTTTTGTACCAGCACAGCACAAAGAATGGGCTCATTATATAACCTTTTTTTCAGATTGTCTCTATTTTTGAAGTGAGTGATGTGATTTTGGTTTTTGGGTTGTAGGTGGAATTGTGGAATTTTTACAATTTAACTTCCGTGATTGGAATTGAGATTAGCTTTCATATTGCGTGGGGCACATAAACTGGTGTTTGATCTTGACTCTGCTTGACATTTATTTGAAATAGACGTCTAATTCACTTCAAAAGAGTGTTTCATTTTTGGAACTCTTAGCCCACAGATAAATCAAGCAAAAGAGCACAAAGGTGACTTGTAGGGTAAAATTCATACCAAGCTAATAGAAATAATCACTTCTGGAAAAAATAGTACCCAGAAAATTCCAGACACTGTAATGTATTCTTGCAGCAATAGGAAATTCACTTTCAGAGATGATTTAATTTCTTCCTTCATGTATTATATTAGTTAGCATGTGGCAATATTCCCACCATTGCTTTTTGTTTTCATTGAGTCATTTATTTTGTATATTTCATAGTCGAGATCTGTACAGAATGTATTGTTGATGATTTTAAATATGGTCAATTCACCAGGAGAAGTTCTATTTGCATAGTCCTCTTCTTCATGTCAATAGAGGAAAATCTCCAGCAGGAATATTCCTGCTTTTACAATACATATAGCGACAGCTCCTCTGTTAGGGCAGAGGAGTGTCGCCCCCTGCCAGCAGCAGAAGCTGAAAAACCTTTAACAAACGTTTGTTTATTGTTTGTGAAATGGGCCCGGCCATCGGGGTGATGAGCAGTAAGAGGAGTGCACTGTGCACTCCCCTCAGTGCGCATGTATGTTTGGCCGGCTGTCTCCGGACGACAAAATACACATGTGCAGTAGGGTCTCTCTAGCCCAGCAACACCGTCGCTGGGCTGGAGAGAGCCTGCACAGGCTCCCAGTCTGCCTGGGAGCACCCTGGCTGGGCACTCCCAGCCAATCCTAATGCTGCCCTGAGAAGCATCAGGATTGGCTGCAGGGCAGGCTGGGAGCCTGTGTCTGCAGCCTGGAGCGATGATGAGGGAAAGAGGAGCAGAGCGGCGGCAATGAAGGAGGTAATTTTTTTATTTTGTATTTGTGTTTCTGTATAGAATTTTACCCCCAACAAAAAACCCAACCCCCCGCACACTGCACCCACCCCGCCCTTTGTGAGCGAAGTGAACCGCGATAAATGTGCCTAGGCAAGCTGTGTGCTCAGTTCTCCTCTTTCAGGATTAAGTTTACAATATTATAATCATTCTACGTAGAGACTTGTTTACTGAGGTATTTCTATTCAGAGGTGCTTCCTATTCTTGACATAGGTGTGTACTTCTGAATTTCACACAGTTTTTCAGCTAAAAGGGCCTTGTGATTCAACCTGCTAGTGTCTCAACCCTACTGGAGCATATTTTGCACTTAACAATTTATTATAAAGTACTAATGCGTCATAAAATAATTGCGGATTAGCTTTGGGGCAAAATTCAACATAAACCGAGGACAAATGCACTGCATTTCTAACGCCGGCACATATGAAAAGAACAGTCTAAAAATACTCTGCAAGTAGATTCCAAAGCGTTGATATCTGAATTGGAAGGGTTCCTTCAAGAAATAAATGGTTTGAGACACAAGGGCACAGGCATTATTCTAAAGCAAATTTATGGAGGTAGAACTCCACTCTGTTGTGGGCAACAAATTAGTGATTTATGAGTGATTTATAGTTCAAAATTATTATAACTGGATTAGAATAGGGTTAAAAAAATGATTTGTTCTAGTCAGCACTGCTAATCTTAGCATGTAGCAACTGAGTTAATTTCTCAGTATGCTACATGTCATATGTGGAAGTGGAAGTTAAATAATTATGATTGTCAGTGACAAGTCAGATATGACTATGTAATACAACAAGAACAACAGGTAAAGGTAGTGGTAAGCCAATTTTAGTAGAAAACTCAAAGGTTCATACACTTACAATTATCCAGAATTGAAGGTTGAAAAGAATGGAAACTATCGAACTGCAGGGTTTTCTATAGCAAATCCATGTTACATACAAGCCAAAGTGGATTGTATGACACCAAGGAAGCACTAACTCTTTAAGGTGCCTGTGAAACAGGCCTAAACTACAAATAGACTGAAAGGCTATACAAAGAGTGTGCGCAAGATTGCCATATTATTCTCAGACATTATTTTCAGAGCTGTACGTTGATATTAGTTGTGCGAACAAAGCAGCGAACTGAACATTTTTTGCACTCTAATACCTGCATTCTACTTATGTTGATTAGAGCTACAAGGCTATCTTGTCTCAAACAAATCAAATTTAAAAGAAAATAGAAACACTACATTTGCCTGTCTTCCATGTTCCCACGTAATGTGTTATGAGAAACTGTGTAGGAGTTTTCCATCCCCTCCCTATAAAGAATAATTGGAGGAGAAAGTATAAGGGGATGTGAGCATTTTGAAGGGAGAGGCAGGAGGAAGGAGTCCTAGGTGGGACATGCCAAAGTTTATCTATCTGACAGCAGATCTGATTGCTTTATGAGGCATGAGGAGATCCTTCCATGGCTTAGCATAGTAATAATTAGGGAGTTCTAATAACTAGTGAGCCAATACAACAAACATTAGCCAAAGAAAACATATGTAGATATAAGGTAGCAAACTAAACTAATCAAAGAGGGGGAACAAGGGACATGTGATGCAATAGTCTTCTGGTTTATCTAATGTTTGTTTTGTTTAATACTATGGCTGCTGAGATTACCATAATGATTACCATCATTCTGATACACAAGAATTATGGTATAATAAATAACTGTATGTTGTAAAATACCAACAACTAGTGGCTCAGTTTAGGATTCAGCTGTAAATGAGAGTTAGTGGTATCTGATTTTTTTAACTTTCCTTATCTAAATAATCATAATGTGTACAGAGGAGTAAGAAATATCTGCCAGTTCTCTTGTTCTCTGAAATGCTCTGCTATATTATGCTTTGCTATGTATTACTCCTCTTGAGACTTAGGAGTGATCACATACAATGAGCATGGGAATTCACTAAGCTACTTGTGTATTGCAATGTATGATGTCCTAAAATGTTTAAGAACAACAATAGTGGTATGTTATCATTGGCAGTGGTAAATCATTGTTTTTCAGTGCAAATTTACATAAATATGTTGTTTTTGTCAGGAAGAATAACATGATTCCTTAAAGTCTCTAAAATAACTACATTATACAACAAAAGATCAATAACAGCCCAATAATACAGCTTAATAACAATACAAACAAAAACACTGTAATTATACACAATAGTACACAGTGACAATGCAACCACATGACAACACAAAACCAATATAGTTCACCGCCATCACAAAATAACAAAATGCAACACAAACACAATACAATAACAGCATAAAACAACACGATATTGCAACAGCACGTCATAAAATCATAAGATACCTGTTCCAAGACAATAACAGCCTACAACACACTACAGAAACAAGAGAACAACTTAACACAAAAACACATCACAAAAAAAAGGGAATGTCTCAATACGGAACAGCAACATAAGCAATGGCAATATCCTTCTTAAAACAACACTATAGTTACTTTACATTTATTTATTAGCAATATTTGTATATCACATATTTGTAGATCCCATATCTAAAGAAATTAGCAAAAGAACTGAGGTGCAAAAAATGAAACCACATAACAAACTTTATGCAACTTATTGTCGGGGTCAAAACAGTCTTTGAAGCAGAGTTGGATAGATGAGTTTCAATATTTTCTGAAAGAGAGCAGGTCGGACTGTGCCAGAGATGTGGTACTTGACAGGAGGCTTGGATTTGTGCACAAAATAGCAGCATACTCTGACAACAACACCAAAAGTCACTACCAGCAATTTAATACTAGTGATTTTAGATCTTTTTTGTTATTGTTTTGCATTTATTTTGTTGTGTTCCTTTTTTGTCAGTGTATTATAGTGTGATTGTTGGTGGTATACTTTGTTCCTGGTATTTAATGTTATTAATTGTTTAGTTGGTATGCTACCATGTTTTTCTACTATTGTCTTGTGTGTTGGATTGCATTGGTGGGTTTTTGTGTTAAATATTGTGTTGTTGTCTCGGTGTGGTGCATTGTATTGTGTTGTTGTGTTGTCAATGTGATGTGTTGGTGAACTGTTATTTTATTTTTGTGTCTGTGCTGTGTTAAGCTGTTGTTTGTGATTGCATTGACATGTTCTGTAGGGTCGATGTGTTTTGTTGTACTTTTGTTCAGCTGGTGGTTTTGTCGTATTATGATGGGAAATGCCCCAAGTTGGGCGGTAGAAGACATAGGGACTGATTTAAAGTTTGACGGGGGTTACTCCTTCACAAACGTGAGAGGATATCCAGTCCGTTGTATTACAATAACATTATTTCCAATGGAAATTAGAATACAGCGGACGGGATATCCTTTATGTTTCAGGTCCAGAATATAATTGGTGGTGCACTAAGGAATGTACCCCTAATAAGTGCAGGCTCTCTGCCATTTCCTTATTTAACATTCATATGGATATATGCCAGAATGGCCGGTACAGAAATATCGTCTGACTTAATATTTAAAAAGTATAATCGTGTTGCTTTCAGATTTTGAATTCGGAATTCAAATGGGAAGATATGATTTTAAACAATATTTAAGACACAATATTAAGGATATTCTAGTGCCACAACATCAAGATGTGTTCCTTTGTGGTACAAACTATCAACTATGTTAGTAGCATGGCATGCAGAAACATTCCTTAACCTAATGTCTTACGGGCATGTCTAAAAGATGAACAAATATCTGAATTTGTGAAAAGTTAAGAAAATTCATATTTAACTTTGGTTTGCTCTCAAGCATGCTAAGTAAACCACCAATTACTAACCTGAAATATGTTATTTTGCGCGTGTGCATTAGCCCATAAATTAGTATCTAATCATTATCTAGCTAATCTTTTAAACTGACCTTAATAAAAGAAATGTTTTATATATATACCTAAAACGTATTTATCTCATGTATATGGATCCTGTTTTCGAATATTACCTTCCAAAAATTCATACCTATGTCTTAATTATAACGTGTATCCCAATGAATACTGGTAAATTATGCTCATTAGAAAGAGATTGGGGAGAGTTGTTGGAAGCAAGCGTTCTTGTGACTAGCAGCTTGGTAATTATCATAATACATGCCTTTCATTTATTTTCAAGCAGTTCGTTTTGAAATCATCTTGGATAATTCGTGTTTGGGTCACACTGAGTTGTAGCCAGCATGATCAGAGTAAACAGAGAGAGGGAGCACGCTGATGAAAGCATCCATCTCCCAACTAATTTAACTTCCAGGTGCACCTGTCTGTCTGAGCTCACTAATGAATCCAGCTGACTTACTGCACACCTGCCTGATTGGTACTTGTGCTCCAGGGCATAATCAGGCATTTGGACTGAAGCGTTACCACCCAGAACGAGCATTTTATTTCCCACTGCTTTTCTAAATTCAAGGGTTCCACGGCAAAGATATCATAAGTGGAAATCATAAATGACACCCAGCTTTGTTCAGAGAGTTGGAAGCGTCCATTTTTCAGTCGGGGGGAGGGTTGCTCAGGTGCAAGCATTTATGCGTGTGTTTGTGTTTGCATGCACTGGCATGCGTCTGTGTGTCTGGATCCACTTACAGTATGGTGCCAACAAAGCAAACTTTCTTCGCTTCTTTCATCCCTCCAACCGATTGCTAAGCTATTCTTTCTCTTATTTACATTTGCTATTCCAGCTGTATAACATTTACCAAGAGCAATGCTATTTTCCAAAGCAAGTTGCCGAAATTTCTTCTCTAATTCGAACCACTTGTTTATCACTCACATCAATCACGTACCTCCATTTTCAAATATTTGTGACCCTAAACTTTTTTCCTATCTACCCCATTTTGCTAACAAAACTTTGTATGTTTTACCACTTCTTCATTTTTGGATATCTGTATGTGACATTTAGGCAGGCAGTGGGTCCTTGGTTGCTCATGATCAGGTTTAGTTAGGACCTGGCCTGGCAATTTGGGATGCTCTGTTCTGATTGGAGCAGGGTCTAGACTGATGTGCATATGGTTGGGACAGAACTGAGGTGGCAGGGTGGGCAAAACAACAATGGGTTGGAATGGTGTCCTGATTAATTGCCAGTGGTTAGGCTTATTGCAAGCATTCTTCCCATCACATTTTGTGTGTTTGAACTGTCTTAACCACCATTTAAAATGCTTTCTTGACCCATACACACCTCCTATCAAATGAAACCATATCATATAAGGAATTTATCCAGCACAGCATATTACCCACAGTCATCCAAGCATTAAGTGCTACTGTTCCAATCCCACAAATATTTAGTGTTTTCCTAAATGGTAGAGTATCTGTGAGGAAATTGCACCAGCCATGTAGTTCCCCATTCTCATCTTCCCTTGAATGCCTTCTTGCCTTAATGCGAAACCTCTCCTGGGCCAACTTCAATCCAGACTCTTAATAATTTGAGAGGAGCTCACCTTATTTCCATTTTGAATTCTGCCACCTTGTCTCTTCATTACATAAACTTACATTTCCTAGGTTTATCTACATCATTCAATGCCTTTGACACATTTATCTATCTCACTATTTTATCATCTCATTTTGTTTATGGGCTTTTGTATTCCTCGTATTTTTCTAATCACATCTAATTTCATTAATATCACTCATGGTATTCACCAATGCTCCTCCCTTTTGGGATACAATTAGCTATTTTTAAAGTGTGCTACCTCACTGATCTTAATGTTCTATTCTTTAGTACTGGCCTTTCGCATCTGTTGGAGCTGACTTTTTCTAAAGGGTCACCTCAGATTTTTACCTTCCACTGCCTTCCTTTGCTAAACCCGTTTATTGGCTTTTTGGACTGTCTGCACTGTTCCCCCAGCTAACCAGTGGTAAAGTACTTGTGGTATCTCCCCAAAACATTGCACAACTAGCCTATAACTGATTAAAACATTAATTTTACCTGCACATTCCTAGTACATGTTACTACCTGCACCCGGGACCTGTAAATTAAAAGCTACTAGTGGGTTGCAGCACTCATTGTGCCATCCACTAAAGTAACATTTCAAAACATGTCTCGTGCCTGCCATTAGACACTGTAGTGCAGGTTTAAACTGGCATTTCATACTGGCAAAATACAACTCTTGCCAGGACCAAACATACCTGTTTAATGTTTTAAGTCACCCCGGTCAGGCCCTAAAGGCTCGTGGGACGTGGCTCTTAGTGTTTAAAAAGTAGAACGTGGGTGTTCAGATTTTACATGTCCTGACAGTGAAAAACTCGAAACAGTCAATTTTTACTGTTGTAGGGGATATCTCTCCCATAGACTGACACTAGCTAACTTTATAATCTTTAATAAGTACTAACTTGAGACCGGGATCAGATAGAGAAGTTATGTTTACACTTACATTAATTGTAATTTTAAATCTTCTTTAAGTATGAAGTCAGGTTTTAAGTTGCAATTTTAAAACTGACACTTTTGAAAAGTTGGCATTTTCCTTCCCAAACCAAATGTGCCTTTCTGCCTGTGCCTGGGGTCAAATAACTGTAATAGCTCTTGAAGGGTGTTTTCTATATGACTTCCAGACGGGGAGATAAAACAGGCCTAGGTGTGAGTAGAAAGTTTCTTCCTGACAGAATGGTTGGGGAGGAGTTGTGCCCTGCCCTGATTACGCTTAAAAGGACACTGTCTGTAGCACACACTGACGAACCTGACACTAAGCCTGCCCTTGCCTTTGATACCCTAAACACTCTGGAGCCAAACCCAGGGGAAGGGGAAGCACTAACCAGAAACAGTTTTGAAGGTAGGCCAGGGAATTCCTCGCACAAAGGCTAATACCAGGTAAACATGTGGCATCTTCAGAACTACTCATCGGAAAACTCCAGGACCTGTGGAAGATTCAGAAGAAGGACTGCGCTGTTGTCTGAGGAAGATTTACTGTTCTGCTGACTGAAGAAAGAAGATTGGACCTGCTTTCCTTGAACCCCAAGCTACCCAGGATGACTCCAAAGGTCAGGTGGCTGGCCTCCTGTATGAGCTTCAGGGACACAACAAGCTTTCAGAGGCCACTTCTGCTTTACAGTTGACCAGACCCACTGGACCTGACCTGATCCCCTCTGCTAGCCTCTGTTAGAATGAGTCCTGACCCTCCAAGTGCTCCTCCAGGTCTGGGACACATGTCTGGAATCAGAGTGCACTTCTTCCTACCTAAACTAAAGGTTCAGTCAGATCCAGGACGAAAGCCTGCAAGCCTCACCTGAACTAACGCCAAATGATGCAAAGACTTGCAGAGCCACACCGCATAGATTACATTGAAAATCTGCACCAGTTCTGACACAGTGCAATGCCAAGCTCCACAGAGTCATCCAGCTCATACCTGAAGGATTCAACGGATCCAACACTGAGTGATATGAAGCCCTACAAAGTCTCACCACCCAGCTGAATGATTCATTGGATCCAACGTCAGGTGACGCAAAGCAGTGCAGCTGAAAGCTTCACCAGAACCAGTTTCAAGTAGTGTCAAGCCTCGCAGAGCTATGCCTTGCAGATTTTGCATCAAGGAGAACAGGTACAATTTCATGCGAGCCTAACCTGGCCCTGTATCTGGCCTGCTCTCCATCGCAGTCAACCTGAATCTGAGACTTTGTCCTGGTCCAGTGCAACCAGATACTCACACAGGGGTGGCTTCTGGTGTAGGTGAGCTGGAACCAAGGCCCAGGGTGCCAATTTTCAAAGGGGCTCACAGAGCTTTGTGTATTAAGGCCCTCTAGACAGAAGTGACCCTCTTACTTGACTCCAATAATTGAGAGTGAACTGCTTTAATTCTTTTTACTTGCTGCAAATGTAGTTTTACACCCCATTAGCCCCCTTCCTTCAACTCCCAACTCCCTTTCGCCCCCTGCCGATGCACACCAACACCACCATTCACACTACAAACAACTTGTCACTAGCATGATTGAGCTATGCTGTGAGAGAATCGAAATATTTTGGGTAGGTGACAAGATGTTTGTGCTCAGAGGTCAGTTACTGCTTTGATGTGTGAATGACTTGTTAACACAAAATGGTCCACCTGCTACCCTATTTTAGTCACCAGCTGAAGAGAGGGAATCAAATGTATGCCCCCTCAGGGTGCTTTCCTAGCAAGGGCCCCTCCGTACCCACACTTGATGCATCACGCCTCTGGGCACTATGCTTACCTAAAACTTTACAATTTATAACTCTGGTTCTACTGATTTGATTTTTACTGTTAAGATGTAGTGGTAGTGTTGTGTTTTCACCTCATTACTGCTTATGTGGTGTATAAATACTTTACATATTGCCTCTAAGTTACGCCTGATTGCTTTGGGACACCTACCAGAGGGTTAATAAAATGTTAATTTATTGACTTTTGTGCTTCACCCTGACAAAGATTGTGTTTATTATTTGAGTCAAGGATCCACCCCTCTCAACTAATGCCCCAATTTCTTACAACCTTTATATTGGTCACTTTCAAAACATTTTCTCCTTCACTCTTCAGTGCTATTGTCTCTAATAATTTGTCACTGCCAGCTCTTTATTCGTATTCATAGCATATGAATTCCTACTGTTCTTACCTATATTCCACTGCCTTCCACCTTACTATCTCCAACTTTACCTTTGATTTTGTTGATTTGAATATAGCCTGCTGACTATCTTTACATTTCTGTTTTTTCATCTTTTCTGAGAAAGCACAATTGCTTTGAACAAGCAGGTAAGGGCTATTTACTTTAAAAAATATGCAACCATGGATATTCAGAGACATAAGTAATCTCACAACCTTGTTAATTGCCATGGGACTTCCTTTCTATTAACTGTTACAGA
This sequence comes from Pleurodeles waltl, assembly GCF_031143425.1. NCBI lineage: Eukaryota > Metazoa > Chordata > Amphibia > Caudata > Salamandridae > Pleurodeles > Pleurodeles waltl. Next base: position 1,070,288,927 of record NC_090448.1, read on the forward strand.
ATACAAAAGAATATGAAAGTTAACATGAATGTTCGCCGTGGGCTTGGACCTTGGTATGATTTCCCACCAACTATGTTGCATAGAACACAAGTCAGTATATTTACCCAATTTTAGGGCTACATTTAAAGTTTGACAGACTAGATACTCAGTTGAAATGTGGCAGAATTTCGTCGACAGCATTACGAATGCCAAAGTCTAACATACACTTGTAATATGGTGGATGGGACACCCACTACATTTGTGATGGAGTAGCATGTCTGCCAAACTTTAAGTAAAAACCTTCGATTTTTTTAACCTTAAATGCCACAGATGCAAAATGCTAAAGCAGTCTCCCTATATTGGGTACGTTGTCATTGAACTTCTGAACAAAAGCTCGGAGCAACGCAACACTGGAATTCATAGTCACTGCTGGGATTAATTTGTTGTCCCACCCAGAACCCTAAACTTATGTTCCAGCTTATTCTTTTATGGTTCTCAGGTGTAATCAGGGTGAAAGGCTGGGGACTGTAGCCAATAAGAACTCCATAGGGTCTGATAGCTCTTTTAGGTGGTACCCTGGTAGTTTCAAGCTTTAATAGGAAAGGTTCATAGTGGGTAGAGCTGGCAATCATCAGACAGAGAGGATAAACTTGCCTTGTGAATGTTATGTGCTCTTTTCCCAGTCCACCAGAAGAAAAAGTGAAAGAGTCGCAATTCTTACTGATGCAGGCAAAATCATTGCTTATCTCTACCCCAGTTCCAAGGTACTTAAGAAAGATTTCTAAGGTTCTGGTGTATCTCCAGTCAGAGCTCTCAGAACACATACGTCACCAAAGGTGCTTACTTCATACCACAGAGAGTTTAGAGGGATACCTACTAGCCACACCATTCAAAGTAATATCTATCTGCTCACACCACTGTTGAGTATGCATTCTTCACAGGCAGGCCAAGCAGTTATTTTGTTTCTTTTGATGTTTTTCTCCAGGAGTAGCGATGAGCTGGTGCCGGGTAGCCATTATCATTCAGCACACTATTGAGTGAATGGTGACTCCAACGGGCCCAATCAATATGAATTCCCACCAAAACAAATCCTCTTTTAATTAAATTAATTTGTCAATTGACTGTGTTCCTTTCCAAGTCCCTCTTTTGCAGATGTCAGAAGTCTGGCTCTAATCTCAGGCGTTCAAGGTACGAACTCTCTGAGATGAACACCAATGGAATTAAAGAATCATTTACTCTTCCTGACATGAACTGATTTCCTAATTGTATGAGCAGGTATGATTGTCTAATAGGATTCACCGGATGAAAGGCTTCTTTCATTTGCTCCTCTCTCTGGCATCTGTGTCAACAGACAGGCTTTTGCTCTAGTCCTATTGAATGCCATCTGTTCCTGTCGAATTCCAGATAGGGAAAGCCGGATAAGTATTCATTGATTTCCTCACAACTCTCTTCTTGCGTTAAGAAGTTGGTCTAATGTTTCTTAACAGAACACATTTTACACCTAATATGAATAAAAGCTACAGTCACTAAATGGAAGGGGAACCCAGCAGTACTGGTTTATTACTTCTTGGCTTTCAGGTAAGATAAAGTATTAATTTTCAATGTTGCCTGTCCGTTACAGGTATAAAAATCCAGTTTCACCAATACTAGATTTTTCATAAACAGTAGAAAAACAACGTTTAAGCAAGTGTCTTACTAAATTTAAAATGAATAACTGTTTATTATATAAATTCATAATCAATCTTTTTTGTGAAAGGACCCGATTATCTATACAGTGACAAACAAAATACAGTAGTTTTTTGTTGTTGGAACACACTTTCTTTAATATTTAGCTTATCCTTCTTTTTTATACATTTACTATCCAAATCTACTGGCCTACCTGGAATACCTATGAGTACTCCAGCTATTGTGAAAAGTATTTTTTTCTTCCTGTAGAGCACATTTCTCTGATATGTCTTACTGCAGTGGTTTAAACACCAACTACACAGGCCACAGTGATACCTCGAGCCATACCTCTTTAGTCATTAATATGGGTAGTGTAAACATAACCTCCTGTCCATAAGCGACATTTAAATTCTACACCACTGGCACAATTTCTACCCCTGCTTCCCTTGGTCTAACTGCAAACTTAAATATGCCAATTGTGACCTCATTTTATAGAAACTGAATACTCCCATTAGCCACTTTCTTTGTTCCACATCTAACAGGGATAAGCTCACGTTTTAACACTGACATTGTACAACAAGAGGATGGTTTATAAACTTTGGGTGTTGCAATCCCTTACTTCCTCACCCTCAGTTAACAAGGTAGGATCCTACGGTCCCAAACTGAAGGAACTGAACAAGCCTGAATTTTAGTATAGGAAGTATGCCAAACCATTCCTTTCTCAGTCCAGGTCTCACTCACAGTAGCACAGGTAGCCATAGCAGAAGCCAGGATGCAACTCTTCCGGTTCCTCTGGGTAAATCATGGTGCATTATGTGCCACCAGCGGGATGAAGGAAATTTGATTTTAGACATAGGTTCATAGGAAACTGCTATTGTACCTAGTAAAGGACTAGTCCTCTGGTGGACTTTTAGTCCATGGATGTTTGTGATGCGTCAAGGAAATTTGGAGGGCATCAGGCTCAAATGTATGGTCTGCACAGATGGCGTCTAGAATTCGTGTTGTCTCTTTCAGACTCAGGGGTGCATGTTAATGCTAGAGTATGTCTCTGAAGCTCAATTTAGCAGAATATCTGGCCAAGAAAGCCACTGTTCCATCCAGCATGTGGAAATGGTTTACATTCCATTGTCGCCATATTCTTCTAAGTCACAGAAAGGTTCAGATTTATTGTAGGTGACAGATTTGAACAAGTGAATTGAATTGAAGATAGTGACTCTTCTGTACATTATACTAGTGATTCACCCTGGAGATTTTCTCATGTAGTTGGATGTGCAGGACACATACCTCCTTGATCTGCTGAACTAGTGTTAATGGAGATCTGTCTGATCCACATTGTGTTATCTCCACTTTCAGTTGGTTGTAATTCCATTTGGTACAAAGATGGTTCCGTGGGTGTTCAAAAAGTTCTTGACCCTCTTGACAAGGTCTTTGCGTCTTGATGGAAATCATGTATTTTCTTACCTAGATGACTGTTAACATGGGAACCATTCTGGTTGGTTATGCAGTGAGCCTTAAAGGTGAACGACCTTCATAGGTTGTTGGTGAACTAGAGGACATTTCATTTCCCTCCTTCTCAGCCACTCAACTTCTTTGAGGCTCTGCACAAAACGTTTGTGGGAAAGGTGTTACTTCTGAATGTTGGGGTTTTACCATTGCAGGCAGTTCTGATATCCCTGCTCCAATTCCACTCTCCTGTAGTTGAGACCTGGCTGCAGGTAAAGAGTCAAAGGGCGTCAATGTTGCTTCTGGTGGTAGGACCATATTATAGGAAGATGGCCTGGTGTGTGGTGGGTACCTAAGGCACTTACACCTTATACCAGGTATCCCTTGTTAGTGTAGTGTAGGCAGTGTCTAGAAGACAGGCTCTCGAGAGGAAGCTGTGGGTGAGCAGTTAAGGCTTATCTAGGAGACATGCAAAGTTCATGCAATACCACTGTAGTCACACAGCACTTACACACATGAAAGAAAACACTTAGAGTTACAAAAATAAAGGTACTTTAGTGACACAATACCAAAAATCCTAGAGAGGACGTAAGTAACACACTAGATATGTACACTAGTAATCACAAAGAGGCATAAATAGCAATAGAAAACAGTGCAATAGCAATAGACAATAGTGACCCTAGAGGGAGCCCAACCATATAATAACAAAATGGAAGGCGAACGCAGGACCCCAACCTAGGTAAGTGGAATCTGTAGAGGGGAACTGGAAGAACTAGGAAACCCCAAAGGTAAGTAGCACAGTGTCCCCCCCAGCAACCAGAGAGAAAGGAGTAAGTTACTGGATTTTCCCCAAACCACCGAAAGGTCTGAAAATGAAGATAATGCAACACCCAGACAAGACTGCAGGAAACAAGCAGTGGATTCCTGAAGAGGAAGACCTGAAAAAGAAGAGGATCAAGTCCAGAAGTCACAGGAGTGGCCCGTGGTGGAAGAAGCCCCTACCCACCCAACTGTGGTTGCAGGAGTCGGTCGACTGTAGGACGAAGAAGGTCAGCAATGCAGCCCTGGAGCCAGAGAAGAGTTCCTGGAGGATGCAGTCGACATCCCATGCCGGATGGAAGATTGCAGTCTGTCTGTGGCTTGGAAAAGCCACTAACAAGCCTTGGCAAAGACAAGAGGAGGACTCAACCCATGGGGGGCAGTCTCAGCGGACCCTCAGCAATGCATAGAGCCCACAGAAGAAAAGGCAGCCCCCACAGGAGACCCACTGGACAAGGACCCAGGAGTCGCAGAGGAGCCCATGCAGCACAATTGAATAAGGGTCCCACATCACAGGAGAAGCACACAGAGGGCTGTGCATCGAATTATACTTCCAATACTGGCAACAGTATTGTGGTATGATTCCGACCTGTTTAATACTAAACATGCGTAGGTTCAGAGTTACCATTATGGAGCTGGACATAGGTAGTGACCTATGTCCAGTACACGCGTAAAATGGCGTCCTCGCACTCACGAAGTCTATGAAAATGGAGGCTGGGGTTCGTGCCTCACACACAGGTACTTGCACCCTGTCCTCTCGGCTAGCAGGGCCTACCATAGGGGTGACTTACAGTGACCTGGTGCAGTGAAAGGGTGCCTGCACCCTTTCACGCAGGCTGCAGTGGCAGACCTGCAGATAGAGTTTGCATGGGCTCCCCACGGTTGTCATAATAGATGCTGCAGCCCATGGGGGACCCCTGGTGCACCAATGCCCTGGGTACCTGGGTACCATATACTAGGGACTTATAAAAAGGTACCAGTATGCCAAATGTAGGGTGTGTGTGGTCCAGGCAACCAAATTTAAAGGGAGAGAGCATAGTCACTGGGGTCCTGGTTAGCAGGATCTCAGTGAACACAGTGACAACAGGCAAAAAGTGGGGCGTAACCTTGCCAGAAATAGGGTACTTTCCTACACATATCACCACCCAAAACTCCTTTCTCCTATCTCCTTAGTCAGTGGAACCCAACTTCAGGTCTCTTCACATTGTTTCTACTAGTACATGTTCATCATCACCCCATATTACTCTGGAGGCTTCAAATGACCAATTTTATATAGAAGATCACATCAACACCTGTCTTTCAGTGGTCTTTGTGGCCAACATCAGTGCAACACAGTGCAGTCATGATGGGGTCCTTTGAAAGTTTTTGGATGGAATATATATATTTATTCCTTCTGTTGGAGATGTTGAATGGCACTTGGCCTGGTCAGTAAAGTTTCTCCCTTATCCTCTGCTCCTGGGATGTAGTGGTGCACAGAGAAATATGGATCTCAGAGAGGATCCTATCAGTTGAGTGTTCCAGTGTTCTCAACACTACTACATTTCGAGAAAGGCATTTCATGGCCTGTGCAGGAGGTTTGGGATCCATCTTTAGCTCTTTTTAATTTCCTGGCATAGTAGATTGGTGTGATGCTTCAGCTGCCGATTCCTTGGTCCTCTGCAATGTGGTCGATGCTCTGCAGCTCTGCAGCTGATGGGTTTTCTATATGCATTTCCCCCTGTAGCTCTCCATCCTCAGGAATTACAAACATTTGCAATGGGGAGGGTAGAGATACTACTGCTGGGTTCTTGGTGTGTTTCTTGTATATGGTGTTCCCTACTGCTTAATCTGATTGTGAGCGTCCTTCCAGTTCTGGCTCTCAATCCATCGAAGCTTCAGTTCTGGTGCTGTTCCATTCTCAGTTGGTGCGGTGGAATTTGGAGATTGAAAGGTTATTGCCACGGCATATGGGTCTCAGGCAGGTAAGGCTGTCTAGATTTCTCACAACAACAATTAAGGCAAACTTACAATCATATCTGGATTTCTTTCCAGGGTTGATACATTTCTAAATGCTTGCAGCCACTATCCTGTCTTCCCTTTGGAGTTTGGATTTTTTTCTTCGATGGTGTCAATATGGACTGACTGTGCTCACTTTAAGGATCCAGTGGGTGAATGTTCTGGTCTTTGAAGATCCTTTGGTGACACTGAGTTCTAGTCTGTAGACTCCTCAAAATATTTTCATTACTGAATGCTCCTAGAATACTGTTGCTTTGAATTTTCCTATGATGTTGAGAGGTTTGCAGAACCCTCTGTTTGAACCATTGAAAAACATCTTCGTGAACCTTTTTGTCTTGTAAACTGGTGTTTTTGGTGCCAATCCCATCCCTACGTCGTCAATGGGATTTTAGGTCGGTGATTCTCACTGATATTTTTTCTGGGCCGCACAGATTCTTTGGTTCGCCTTTTCGCCTGAAAGAGTTTGTGGTGCTCCCAAGAGTCACTAAAGGCATAACTGGGGGGCTTTGAGGGATATGGATGATTGCATATGTGAGCATGAACCTTTCGAGTCTGCTCCTAACTATTGGCTTTGGACTCAGCATTTGGGCTTTTGATGTGACTAAGTCTCCCTCATTTCATTTGGGTCAATCGAGGGGCTGGATGTGGTTCCTGGGCATTTGCCACTGGTTCACTGTCTTTATTGTTTGTAGGGCTGCCACCTGGAGCCCTACCTCTATATTTGTCACTCCGTTTTTTTTATTAGTTTATGCAGATTTTGCCTTCAAACATGTTGAGGTCTGTTCTCTCAGTCATTATTGGTTTAGTCTGCTTCCTGTGTTTTTTACTCTTTGCTGGAAATAACGTTTTGTCGAAGTTACATCAGATCTACTGTTTTCTAATCCTCCTTTAGATTATTAACGGGTTTGTCCTCTTGTATTTATTGAAAGTAATAAAGAACACAGAGGCGGAGCTAATAGTTTCATTACTGTATTACTATCGTCTCCTTCGTAGTACTCATGCTCCCCTCATTCCTGCCGGAATTGTAGGCTGAAGGAGGTTCAGTGCTGCCATGTTCAAAATGCACAGGGTTTTCTCCATCCCGTTATGGACATCCCACAACATTAACCGGTGGGTGAATTTTAAAAGTGAAACTCAGAAACGTGGGGTTTCAGAAGCCTTGTGGTGGCCAAAAAGGCCTCATGTATTTAGTAAATGGTATTAGAAAGAAAACAAAAGAGGAATGGCGATTCTAATATGAATCAAACCATTTCCTACAGCTGCCCAAATGTTTGATTAACACACTCTAGACAGCTACCTGATGGATCAGTGTTGCTTGAAGCATAAATTTGAGACATTCTCATTTAAATGACATCAAATGCTAACATTTGTTATTAGTGCAGATGCCACGAATGATATTACAGTGAAACATTAACAAAATGGGATTGCCATCAAAGTCCCATTCACTTTTCTAAAGATTTGTGCAAGATGTAGCCTCTTTTGGCATGTTATCTCTCGCTGGCAGCACAAAGTTCATCATTTGCAGATTTGCAGGATGGGACATAATTTGTCTCATTTAAACTACATTGTTTAAACGCAATAGGAGGTATGCGGTTTGTAGCATTCAGTTAGATTGCAATTTAGGGATTTGAAAGTACAGCTGATTTTCAGGTATAAGCCTTATTTTTAGATGCCGGTTGGTGATTTGACATGCATTTTCCTACTAGGTAATCACCCAGCCTCTCACCACTGAATGGGACTAAGCGAGGCAATCAATTTCGTAAATGTTAATTGGGAGTGAAGGAGGGTTATTTAAAATAGAGTGAATACCTGGGAGAAAAGGGAGGTGAGTCTATTTTTACCGAAGTGCATCTGCACACTGGATCAGAATTCGCAAATCAGACAAGTTTGCTGTAGACACAGTTTCGTGAATGGGAGTTTAAAGCCCAAGATGGTGTTTTATAGGTCACCATAATAGTTTGAAGAGTTTCAATTTCGTATTTTCTCATTAAAAAAGGTTGAATTATTTTCTTGAATGTACTGGACAGTGAACGAAGCAGTTCTGAATTGTAATCACATTTTTACAATGGGGTTAAAAGAGAACAATGTTTCACATGCTTATCAAGGACTTTAAAGTGATGTGTCTGTCGTTTGCTGCCTGTGATACATATTACATGGCCGATCAGTTTTCAGCCCCAAGCAGTAAGTTTTATATTAACTTTACTTTTTTTAGAAATTGCACTCTGGGCATGTCTTTTGAACAGCACTGTGTGGTTTGATTGGACGTTTTATGCAGCACACTGCGAGTTTTTGAGTCTAGCGTCTGTGGCAGAAAGGAGGCAAAAAGTGATGGAATGAAATGGCGAATGAATTGAAATCCTAAAGCAACCTTTTTGGCTTTAGTGCCATGTAATAGTTCGGTTACAATTCCAACATTATTGAGTACAGATTTCAAGAAAGCGGTTTTCAACATACAGATATAAAGACGTATATAGTTTATATATGTCTATTTTTTATTTGTTTGTTTTCTTTTTATTTGAAGTATTATGGTGCATAGTTCTAGGTTATGAGATCCAATGCATTGTATAACATACCCTTTGGGCCCTAATCACAAACATATTCATAAGCTGAATATTTTCGAGAATATCGCATTAGGTAAATAGGATTTCTACCTGCTTTATTTTATACAGTGTAAACTTCAGCATGGATAAATGCCATTGCATTCTTGCAAATGCACCTTTTGTCCCACTCACCCACATCCTCCCCATGGAAATTGTATCCTTTCCCTCCACACAAAGACATCTCTGACCTTTTTTGGTATCAACAAACTTATTAGCACTTTTCATCCTGAAACCTCTTAAATAAGGAGCAGGGGGAGTCATGGACGTCAATTCACCAAAATGCCAGAGGCAGCAGAAGTGACATCACGTGCCTTTGACCTCCACAAATTCACCCTTACACACACACTCTTTCACATAAACACAATCAGGCCTGCAAGTACGCGTACACCATAAATTTTAAAGCATTTTTACTTTCCTCAGCTGCAATGGAAGGACATATTTAAGCTAATTGGGCCTTTTTATTTTATAAACAGTGAATAATATGTTGTTATTCACTATTAGTTTAATAAAAATTGACAGAAAACAAAGAGAGTGAAGTCCCAAGTGATGTCCACAAGGAAGAGCTGTTACTGTGTTCCTAGCACTGAATTTGCCATCTCTGAAGTCAGGGGTCTCAAAGGCAGTGCCAGGGGTTGCAAAGGACAAGCAAGGGGTCACACCCCTAAATGATGTCCATGGGGTGAGTGTTCAGCGTTAAATAATTTGGATATGATAACGAAGTTGTGCAGTTTTATGAGTCAATGTCCTGCTTTGTTTATTCTTCGCAACGTTAATTCCATGTGTTCCACATTGAGGCTTTGAGCAGCTCTCTGGGACAGTGAGTGGCTGTGTGAGGCATAAGTAAAACTCTTGTACACCATTCAAATCAAGTAGTTTGTACTTGCGTTTCTCTGTTATCAGTGACAATGTTATTTTCTGGTCTGTAAAATCTGTGGGGTTGGTGTAGTTAAGTCAATGCATTCTACAGCAGAACCTTCATTTGTTTACCTTTCCTCGTCTGAACCGGTTACTACCTGTTTATTGCAGCTCTGGTATCCCCCGTAATGTTTTGTCGTGAGCTATAGTTGCTAGAATGATGGCTCACTGGCATATTGAAGCTGGAGAGCCCTCAACTTACTTAGTACACAGAAGTGTGTTGTAATACAGAAAAGTTTGAATTGCTGGTGCATCTTTCAGCCAAAGATGGAAAATACAACAGCAGGTAGCCCACTAACCCAGTTAAACAGCCATGAATGACAGGGAAGGAGGAGTCGACGTGTGGGAGTCGATGTGGAAGAACTCCAGCACCACAGTACATGGGACCTTATCAGGTGGACAACATGGGCAATCTGTTGAGCCTTATCCAACAGCTTTAAACCACAAACAAAAATGATCTCTTAATTGAAAGGTAGAGCAGTTATGACTGATAGACGAATTGTATGTCATCGCAGTCAACGAAATGTATAGATAGCATAAGAGCCTAATAGAAAAATATGAACTATCATCACACCACCACAAAAGCAGAATTTTGAATGTCTGCTACCAACATAGACAGATCTCACGCTTTTTGTGATACTCTTTTTTTATTTTTTCATTGCACCGCTGGATGACTCCCTAACATCATTACAACACGGAAAACCAATAACCAGCCCTATTTTGGAAGTCCTTCAAAATATATGCATGTGCACTGAAGCTGAGTTGTACCAATAATACATCAGGCATAATTTTTAGTGATTGACTTGGAGGCACAGATGCGTATTTTTCACTCAGCTAGAAAAATTTTGTTTTTTGTTTTTTTGCAAAATGCTGATCAGATAAATCTCAAGTTGTGCTGAAAGCTCAGAGGCCTCGGTCCCAAAATGTGAATGATGGAATCATATTCCTGAGGTTTATTTTTCACCCACTTACCCATTGATCCATATTGGCTACCAAAGTTGCAAATGTAATTGGCAACTGCTGACATGACATCTATTTTGTTGAATCATTAGGTAAACAGAAATATTGAAAAGTATTTATGTGTTAAGCGAATACAGGCAATAACTGTCTGTGTATGGGTCACTGCCCCTCAGTTGTGACACCAACACAACAAAACTTGGCAGCCTTTACCCATGAACTCTGATTGTGATCCTTTAAAAAAACAGTTAGGAAACTGTGGAAACTTGTATTAACCTCAGTGGTGTTTAGAGAAAATATCAGAAATATTATGTGGACAAAATATTGTGTCAACAATATTGAGTATAAAAATATTGTGAAGGTAAGTTTTTATATGTGAGCAATGTTTTTACTGTATATAACTCTGCATATACATGTACCTTTATTACATATATAGCTTCAAGGTATAGTAAATCTATACTTACATATTTATATGTACCTTCTCAACATTTTGGTCCTCAATATTTTTGCCACAAATATTCTTTCTGTCCACACAATATTTTTGGTTCTGATATTCTGTCGGTGATCCAGAACGTAATTACAGGACATTTTCAGCAAATACATGAGAAAAAATAACTTATTGTTACATCACTAACATAATATTTCACAACAAGAGCACTTCTGCACAGTATTTATAATTGTTTTAGCCCTTTGATATGGTACAATGTGGCTAGATAGATGGTGCTGCAATAATAAAATTTGAATTATTGAGAAGGTGATGCAGTCACAAAATGGTTCAATTTTAGCTTAGCATCCATTAGTTCGAGGTCACTAACTCAGACTCAATTCTACAGAAGTAGTAAGTTGTAAAAAGCAATTTGGTTACAATGAGAAATGCCTTGGGGGCTCCTTTACTACACATGTGTAAAGGTAATGAGGAACAAAAAAACAAAATCCTTTGGTGAGGCTGAGACCTCACAACATTCGGGGAGAATACGAGGTTCATATGTCAACTGAGGATGTGGATTTTGTGATAATGTTAAGGATAACACTACTTTAAATCTACTTGCCTCTGGGTATTACCACACCAAGGGGGTCATTCTAACCCTGGCGGTCCAAGACCACCAGGGCTAAAATGACGGGGGCACCGCCAACAGGCTGGCGGTGCCCCGCTGGGCATTCTGACCGCGGCGGTTCGGCCGCGGTCAGAAGTGGAAAACCGGCGGTCTCCCGCCGGTTTTCCGCTGCCCAAATGAATCCTCCATGGCGGCGCAGCAAACTGCGCCGCCATGGAGGATTCTGACACCCCATACCGCCATCCTGTTCCTGGCGGTTCTCCCGCCAGGAACAGGATGGCGGTATGGGGTGTCGCGGGGCCCCTGGGGGCCCCTGGAGTGCCCATGCCAATGGCATGGGCACTGCAGGGGCCCCCGTAAGAAGGCCCCAAAAAGAATTTCAGTGTCTGCTTTGCAGACACTGAAATTCGCGACGGGTGCAACTGCACCCGTCGCACCTTCCCACTCCGCCGGCTCAATTCTGAGCCGGCGTCTTCGTGGGAAGGGTGTTTTGCACTGGGCTGGCGGGCGGCCTTTTGGCGGTCGCCCGCCAGCCCAGTGCAAAACCCAAAATACCCTCAGCGGTCTTTCGACCACGGAGCGGTATTTTGGAGGGGGAAGTCTGGCGGGCGGCCTCCGCCGCCCGCCAGACTTAGAATCACCCCCCAAATGTCTACATGACTGCCCAATTATGATTTTATATTGATGTGTCTTCAGGAACCTCCTCAGGTCTTCAATAGACTCTGAATGTTTTTTATGAAGTTGTATTCTTGCATGGGCCTGTTTAAGTGGAGTTAGGGGAATGAATGGATTGGGCCTTTTAGGGGAATAGGAAAACATTGGTAAAAGGTTGTTCATGTGTGTACACATTTTTGTATTCGTTTGTAGAGCAAAATAAAATGTCCACAAAAGAAAAACCACAAAGTATTTCGAAATGTTTTTTCAATGTATATTGTATTAGAAATGTGCAGTTTCTGAAACCAGAGTAATTGATTCTTTTACAGGAGAGTTTCACTGTGGATTTGAAGATGCAAGCATATGTCTGTTTACTCAAGATGATACAGATGTTTTTGATTGGACCAGACAAAGTGCCATAACAAGGGACACAAAATATACCCCAAATACTGGACCAAGCACTGATCGCAGTGGCTCTAAGTATGGTAAGGGTCAATTTGTGTCTGGAATCCTCAGTCTTCCAAAAACCCATAAAACACGTATAGCACAATTAAAATGCTGTGTAAGTAGGAATTTCTTTTGCATAACATCTTGTCCACTAACAATTTTGTAAGGCATTTTATGCGAAAGTATTCACATTTTGGTTCCCTAGCCATTTGTCTTTTTTGAGATGACAATAATGATCGAAATGAGTTGGATAAAATATTTCTTGTTTACCAGAAAGTCTTCATAAAAGGAACCTCTCCTTTACGTTTGAGATTTGCAAATTTCTAAACATGCAATTTCTCTGACAAAAACTTAAGGTCATGCTAGAACAGATCTCCAGACATTTGCTCACGTTGTTCTTTCCTCTCCCTCTCTAATCACTTTCTCTGTATCTCAGTGCTCCCTCCCACTTTTTGTCTGTTTCTTGAATCCAACCCATGTCTGATGCAGTTAACCTCAAGGTAATAGGAACAGAGTCACCAGGAGCAGCCCTGGGCTTTCAAAATCGGCCTCCAAAGGCTCCAGCCACCAGAGGAGTGTACAGTGGAATAAAAGGCCCATCTGGCTCTGCTGAAAACCCTCATAACCTGGTAGATTCCCCACCTCACCAAACTCGTAGTTCCTCCGCACGATTTAGAGGTGGAGAAGCACTAGGTTTGCACATGCAGAGCCTCTGCATACATCAGGACTATTGACTTTTTTGTTTTTCAAAAACAAACTCTCGCTTTGAAAGTTTGATTTTGAATAGCAAACCTTTTGCGAAGAGGGCAACAACATGTTCAGGGTAGTGCTCCGCCTTCAGGGCAGTCACAGCATCTGCTGCAGGGCTGCCCACAAGGGGCTAAAAGTCTCCCAAAATTGGTTAACAATTAATTAACAATTGTGAATATCAATCTCGTGGTTCAGGAGAACATTTGAGGAGAACGTTCGAGAATTTCGAACACTAGCTTCCTGCAAAGCATTTTACTCGGTCATGAAGATCTTCACATAAATTATGCTATAGTGACTATACATATGATGAGCCCATAGATTATTTTGAGAGGGTCAAGAGTAACAGTGAAAAAAATATAATTTTCACTTTTTCAGATTTGGTTCTTCTCCAGATGTTGAAGCCAAAGGCTCGTACGTTTTATTATCCAGATGTGGTAGAAGTTGTGATATTTGTGAACAGGAATTTAAATAGACAAGCCAGATTTGATGGATGTGATTAATCTATCGATTCATCTACACCGGAGAAATGCCATTGAAAAATATGACCACAATTGGCAATACACAAAACTCATAATGGATTCTGCATATTATAAATCTTGAAACTAATAATGTCTTATTTGTAAAAAATATGCTTTTATCACCTGGCTGTTAATTGTTTATTACATGATCCGATTACTTAAAATTATTACATACAAACATCCTAACTCCACAATTTGTGAGTACTTTAGTAAGAAATCTAAAGTTAAATAAAAAATAAGTCCAATGAGAAATTCAGAAAAAAATAACTGACTGTAAACCATGAATAAAATACATGCATGAAATATTTGAATATAAGACCCTCGCGCTGAGACCAGGATAGTGCTCACTGTCCTATTCCGCACTGCTGCCCACTCATAATTTGATGTGTGAAACACAGACTGGGAAAGTGTACCTTATTATAGTCAGTGTGTTGTTCAGAGTGCAGAGGCAAGCTCATCCTGGCACCGTGGACACTGTATTAGTAGAAGTCACACTGGCTGCTTAAAGCTATGTGCCTGCCTTTCACTTCAGGCAGAGACCCGGCCTCAGTTTCGAAAGAGGGCAGGGTTCCCTCTCCCAGATGAGTGCAGTGAGCTACTGCCACCCTGCACAGGGGGGCTGGATGGTTTGTGGGAACCATCCCTCTCCTTCAAAGGGTGTCTTGTGGGAGGCACACTGACTGTGCACACCCTCTGTGTGGCATACAAACAGTGTAAATCCTGACAGCTTATTTGCCAGCATCTGTAATAAGAGTGTGATTGTACAGGCAGAGGGTTTCCAGATTTGCATGAGACCATGGCCCCATATATTAGAGAATGTCCCTCATGAGTGCGCTGGTGCATATCTTATACTAATGTGATTCATACTGCAGAAGGCGCCACAGAAAAGTCTGAAGTCCCTTTTGTAATCCCAAAGTGCCTCGAGGCACAAACAACTGGTGCACCTACCTGTTACACCGAGCTGGCACTTTCTATCATGCAGCCCCGGTACTTCAAGCACTGACAATTAAATAGTGAATCTGCAAACTGAGGAGCATTTTCAGATGTGTACGAAACAGACATTCAATAAGGTCACAGATGCAGTCGGTGCTTGCCCTGTTATATATCAATGGTTTATTATGATGTCGTTCATAATGTTGTTTTCAGGAATAAATATGCATTTTTTGATGTTGTGACTGCATACTAGTCTAAATTGTTATTTGATAGTTAATCACAAAGAACATGTTTAGCATAGAAACAACCCACAAATGATAAAACATACCTTATATATATTTAGTTATTTTTATTTTACTAAGGGGCTTTATACAATACTCTCACCATTTCACTACTGCAGTGTAGCACATGCAGTCCATATGTACTCTCTGGCAAACACAGTTAGTTTTAATTATTGTTTATAAACAAATTAACTGTTGAAAGGACTGATAGAATGGTATGCATCATATTACTTTAAATGTAATGGCTAAATGATATTTTATTATACATTACTAACGAATTAGCTCTTGTTGCCCCTTTGTAGTGAGTCTACACATTTAAAATGATTTAATCCTCTCAACGTTAATAATTCATTCCAGTTACCATAGAGTTGGCCCATCTTTTGTACTAAACAATTGAACAAAGTATTCTTATATATCGTGTGTTGTCCAAGAATACAGTTAATAATGTGTGAAATAATTCATACAGCTTCCATGTCATACGACTATTTTGATAGGGCCATTGCTCTATGAATTGAGTGAACTCCAGGAAACACATATTTGAAGTATAGGTTTATAAGATAAAACCATACCACCTTAGGGGAAATTTTGAGGATACACTATAGTTAGGCTGTTAATGTTGTCTCCGGACTTGTTCCTTTTTTCTTAAATTCCAACTCTGATGTGTTGAGGATAATGTACTCAACTTATGCGAAGTTGCAGTTTGTAATCGTTTATATTGCTTTTTTACTCTACCAGGCTTCTACCTTTACATTGAGACATCGCGGCCGAGGCAAGAAGGAGAGATGGCCCGTTTGGTTAGTCCTTTGTTCAATCTAGCTCCCAAAAACCCATATGGAGCTACAAACACAGCATATTGCTTCAGTTTCTGGTACCACATGTATGGCCGACATATAGGTAAGTGCACCCCAATAGAAAAGTAATGTTGTCTGCATATAAGTGAATTTAGTATCCAGTGTGTCAGATTTTATCTATTTCTCACTAAGTAATCGATGTTTACAGTCATCATTGCAGATGCCTGTAATTTACGTTTCAGATGCTTACAGAGATTTATCATTGTATTTTAACTGATGATCTACCATAAAATAAATAATTAGTTTGTACTACTCAAAGAAAAATCAAACGTCACATGTTTTCAATCCATAACTTGGTGGTTTAAAAAAGACGTATGTTTGAAATGAGTGAGATTTGAGTGAGAAATCATAGTTAAGTTTCAGATTTGGACATGGGGGGAGATCAGACTGAGCAAACCTTTCGTTATTTGTACTTGCATCGCAATAGTCCTTTCTTATAGCAAAGCATCACGCATTCCATCTGAGTACTAAAAACACCATTGCACACCCATCTACAGAGGCCTCTAAGATCCAATACTATGGGAAAACCGGCTACATAAAGCAACACTCACTGCAAGGACTTAGCTGGTTCCCTCATCATATTCACATCAAATTCTCTGGAAATCTTTACTCAACTGGAATTATTAAGTTAGGAAATTCACATCAAATTCTCCGGAAATCTTTACTCAACTGGAATTATTAAGTTAGGAAATTCACATCAAATTCTCTGGAAATCTTTACTCAACTGGAATTATTAAGTTAGGAAATTCACATCAAATTCTCCGGAAATCTTTACTCAACTGGAATTATTAAGTTAGAAAATTCACATCAAATTCTCCGGAAATCTTTACTCAACTGGAATTATTAAGTTAGGAAATTCACATCAAATTCTCCGGAAATCTTTACTCAACTGGAATTATTAAGTTAGGAAGGAGAGCCCTTGCAACCCTAGGCCAAAACATGATTCTGACGGAAGTATTCAGATATTTTAGAAGGGAGGTAAACTGAGATGGTTAGAAATCATATTACTGTTGTGAGAAGTTAAAAAGAGAGTGTGTATTGTGCTGCATGATTTATGAGGGTGATAGTTTAGGCAGGAGGTGAGATCCTAAAATAAGTGAATTTGATAAATCCAATCGTTTTGGCCTCTGAATCACTTGGTCACTCCTGGGAGCTGTTGCAAAAGCAGCAGACAATCCCCTTGTTACATTTCAGCAGTAAAATACATCTTAATCTTTAAGAAAAAATACAATGCAATTCCCAATACAATTTATAAAAGAGAAAATATATTAAGAAAAATACACCAAGATGATTAAATTTGGCAAGGAGAACTGGAGATATGAATTATTAAACATGAAAGGCAAAAAGTACCTGCAACATGTAAAGCTCCTTTGAAAAATATCAGTTTCCAGTTAGACAGGACCAAGGTGCAATTCTGGGGGTATCCTGGTGGGTCAAGAGGGTCATCCTATTAAATGTTTTGACCTTCAAACTTTGGTCCAGATTTTCTTAGAAGTGACGCAGCACAGTGCAGAATCCAATGTTGCAGTATCACCTTGCACGAAAAGGAGACAGCAGGACAGTGGCATATCTATAAAGTTATCATTCTGCTGCCATCATCCCCTCCACTGGTTCATTTTAGGCTGGCTTGCAAAACACACATACCCTTGCACTGTGGTATGTGTGGGATATTTGTCATGGATTTATTTTTACTGGTTGTGTATGCTTACAGAACAAAACATTATGCTTAAATATGGTTTAAAAAGTCTCCACATTTGTATGAGTGCTGTACATTATAGCACACGTGCAAAGTTAGAAAAAATGGACAAAAGAAATAGCGAAATTAGGCTAATCCCACTTTGACAGTACCATTTTACCACCAGAGCACCCACGTGTCACTGAATAGCAGTGTCACATGTCACGCAATCATAATAGAAGTAATAACAGGGCCCAGAGAAAGGGAACAAATCTTTGGTGTCCATGACTATGTAGAGAAATGTGATTCACTACAATTTTTGAGGATGACATACTTCCTTCTCACTATTCAACACACCTACCAAAGCACTGGATATTTCAACACTAATACAGTGACACCTCTTTCAGAATCAATTTCCATTCTTAGCTTCTCTGTTCCATCATGCAAACCCTTAAACCCTTTCTGTTCCCACGTACTGAAGCCACTACACCTATATTCTTCTCTGACATCCTGTTTTACTATGCCTGCTACCTACTTCTGTAGAATACATCACCAGTGCTTCAAATCTGTTAATTTCTCCTGCCAAAATACTAACAGCTGCCCCTTTATGCCCAGACAACTGCCACTATTCTCCCTACTCCTATCATTTCTACACCTAAAGGTTTGTATTCTCCTCACCTCATTCTTCAGTCTACGTAATCCTCTGCAATTTGCTCCTCTTAGATTCCAATCTATGGAAAAGGCTCTTATGCATATTCTAACTTCTGTGCACCCCAATCACTCCACTTTATCTTCTCAACCTCTCAGCTGTATTCAACACTGTGAACCACTTTAGTATATTTCTGCCTCTAGTCTTGCTTAGTATCTGGACATAAAGAAGTCTTTGGTTCCCCCACTACTTCTCCAACTAGTCTGTTTATTGTTCTTAGTGCTTCTTGATGTCTGCACTAACCACAGTGGCCATTCCAACCTCACCTACCAGTTGGTGTCCCCAGGGCTTAGTGCTGAGTTCTCGGTCCCCTCCGTTTCTCACTCCACACAACCTCAGTTGGTGACATCATCCTTTACTTTATTTTTTCATACTATCCCCGTGCCGATGATAACTATAAAATGTTCTCTTTTACTATGCCTAGCAAACAGACTCTTGCTAGCACTACGGTCCAAAATACTTTAATCTTCTAACACTGAAATTATCTACTTCCATGCCACATCAACGTCACTCCACTGCTCACTTCTACCATGCTCTAATTTTATATCTTGACACCTACACATTCAGCAGGGAACCCTGAGATTCAACTTAACTTTGAATTTTGATCATTAATCATTTATCACATCTAACTCTCTGGTGGTCAGGGTCCAGCTGCTCAGCAGTTAGAACATCCAGACACATTTAGCCAAATAGACACTCTATTACCTGCCAAGATTAACCTAATTCTTTGTTTCAGTACTAAACTTGGTATCTGTCTACCAAACAGAGGTACAGAAGCCTCGTGTAAATGATTAATCTTTATTGCCAAAGCTGTACATGGCACAGATCAGCCAATCAGTCATACAACTGCTCACATGCCACTCTTCATTATGATCTATGGAACTGCTGTAGCATTTTCATCTGTGCAGGAATGACATCAAGGTTGATGAATCTTTGGACCCAGTAAGTAGTATATACAACCATCAACATAATTTCAATACAAACCCAATAAATGCAAACACCATGACCAATGTGGCCATGGAAGGAAAACTCCAGTCAGAAATAAAGTTAAGAAATGTATTACAAACACAAGCTCTAAGCCATTATAAAGATACATAATCACCAAGGGTTGCCCGACGGAACAAAATAAGTTTAGCCAAACTAACATAAATAAAACTAAACATTCAAAAAAATAATGCATATTATCAACAAGAGTATCTGAGTTATAGCGATGATATACTGCTTAGAGTTATCAATCATCAGTCAATTCAAATTAGCACAGTCAATAAACCTTGGCTGGCCACAGGTCAAACCTACAACTAACCAAATTAGGGAAATAGTATGTGGGGAGAAACATATGGAGGCAAAATGCAAAAAGCATAAAAAGTACAAAAATAATTTGGGAAAAGATAAACTCGGACTGCAAGATCCTAACTATTCTAGGCAAAAGATAGGTAAAAGGGACAGCATCAGCATATCAGAAGCTCAATCAAGAGTCTTCTGAAGGGGAAATAAAATAATTACTAAGACTTAAAAAGCATTTCAAAAGGGCGGTGATTGAGAGGAAGATACCTTTCCAAGGGATACAGCATTCAGGGATTCTGCATCTGCAAGGCATCAGCAAGATGTCTGCAAGCATCAGGAGCTGTGAAAGAAAGGGACTGTGGGACTTCTCAAAGTTCAAATGTCCATTGATACTTTAGCATTCCCAAAGCATTCTGATTTGTCAAAGGTATCAGTCCATATCACATTGAAAGGGCATCATCCAGTAGAAATTGATCACACTACTCCAAGTTGAAACATCTCAATTCTCTACCTTGGTCTGTCATGGAAGCATCTTCCATCTCTGTGACTCCATGCAATTTGGAAACAACTGTGTATGATATCAGTCCATGTTCCACAAAGTTCTTCCATAAAGTACACTACGCTACATTCTCTCTATGCTTAAACAATAGAGCCTTTTGCCAAGTAGCTAAGCTTCTCATGAGAACATAATTGAAAATAAATTTCACGTTAGGAAACAGGGGAACATCATATCTGTTCCCACTGAATAATACAGCTTAAGACCAGTAGGAATGAATAGATCCACTCACTTTAAGACTGAAAATACTTGGGAATTCAGATCCATCACATTGATGAAGAAATAGGGCAATATCATGATGCCAGTTTGTGCAATTAGAGGGTCAGTACAGTTTTGGATATCATTCTCCCATCACTGATGGACAGGACAATGATACAATGTTGAGTCATGCTGTTAAAACTGCTTGAGATAAGGTAAATGAAGCTGGCACTGTGTTGCAGACAGTACTAACATGGACAGCAGGGTGCAAGGCTGAGTAACAACTGTATGGTGGAACTGTAGATGCACTCGGACAACCACTTGCTTTGCTGATGCACTGGATCAATCACTTGCTGGGCCGAAAGCATGATGGGAGTAGTCCCTGAACATGGAGATAAGTGATGAAGCCTAGAACAGTGGAGTGTATTGTCCAGGTTGTCATAATTAATAGGTTCAAATAGATTCAGTTTAACGTTCGGCACAAGGCCTTCTTCATGACCATTAGGATAAAATGGATATTTGGAACAGGTCATGATGACTGCTTGAGGTGCCACTCACCCAATGCTGACCATCATCATAAGGTGTGGGAGAGCCCCATTATGCGCCAATATTGGAGAGAAATAGTAACTCAAATAAATACAGTCATAGACAACCCAATAATTTTGTAGGGTGAAGTGTGCTTGTTAGGCTATTATCATACGGGGGCTGGGGGAAATCGCACAGTTGTTGGCTTGACATGGGGATAGCAACTAGAATAGCAATGCACTGGAAAGCTATGAGGTCACCACCAACTGAAGCATGAATGGCGGAAGTGGTGCGTTGGATAATATGTAAAATAGCTTCCCGGTGCTTTATAGCTATGATAACTTCCAAAAGAGCCTGATTAGAGACATGAAAAGTGGCACAGGAGGCATCTGTCAACAAATTAGATAAGAGACTCCCCACAAAATAGTTAAACATTCAGTCCTGTAAAGGCAATAGTGAGCACTTATGCCTTTAAAAGTGGGTAGCGGAGAAGTGAGTTGCACTACAGGTTACATGGGTCATACATTAATTGACTGTATTGCTCACCCCTGATGCCCTCTTTTTCTTGCATACTTCTATTACTTTAGTTGTATCAGGAAATTGCTATAATAACAATAACATGAATGCACTCTCTAGCGATATACATGTAGTAATGTTCCTACCCAACTGAGTCTGCTGAGGTGTGTAAAGGGTTATAGGCTTCACTATACAGTTGATTTTCTTTGTTCGAAACCTGAAGTATGTTACAAACAAAGAGACAGTGTGGAGAGTGTGTGGTGGTTGCTCATATCTTAATTACAGTGATACTCAAAGTATTGCCCGGGGACTGCATGCAGCCCTTCTGACCTTTAGATGTGGTCCCCTGGTCAACAGCAGCAAAGGCTGATGTTTACTCGAATGAGCCCTAACATAAAAAGATGTCAAATAAAGCGGCAAGCATTTGTTTTCAGGTTAATTGAAGTTAAAGAAAGGAAGTAACTAAAGTTTCCTGCCTCACTTAACTTAGAAGCACTTTCATTTTTTAGGACGTCTTGCAACAAACGTATAAAAGTATGATAAAAATTAATTCAAAAAGTGCATTTCATTAACATGCAGAATCATTTCACCGTAGTACATCAAATTATATCAGTGCATTGAGAAGTTTTTTATTTTAATAATGTGATATTTTTTTAGTATGAATTTAAAAAAAATTCATGCTTTCTTTCACCCACACTGATAATATTGAACTAAGAGGCAAGTCACTCGTTATGTGCAGTCTTTGGGTGGCCTGGATTTCTATTATACATGGACAACATTATAATTTATTAAATCACCACATCAGAAGGTTTTGTACAGCGCAGATTTTGAAGTAATGTATTTCATCATGTATTTTTAAGTCCTGTCATAAGTGATAATGAAGAAAAGGAGGAAAAGTGAAATAAAACAATTTCCTAGAACCACTCAATTTGGTCAAGTAGGGAAGACGGGATTGATCCCAGGTTTTCTGATTTCACATTGTGCAATTCAGCTACTAAATGTACATGCTTCACTTCTCCCACACCCAAAAAAGGGGCGTAGCTTAATAAGTAAGATTGAGGGCGTGTGTGCTTTAGATTTTCCAACAATCATGCTAGCATATAATGTCAAAATACATTATACGACAAGCTGGGTGTATGGAAGGGGCAGTGGAAAGGGCGACGAATGCAGATTGGTAGGGGTACTAAGTGAGAGAAAGCACAATATTTAGTCAAATAACCAACATTTTTAAAGATTATCAGAGCGGAGGAGTGTATGTGTGTTTTTCTCTGTCTTTATGTAAAAATTCCTAATGAAATCCGACCGACATCTCATCAAACCCGACTGAAAGCACCTGTACACAACTATTTTCCAGAAAATTACATTTATTAGGGGGGTGTTACACCCCAAACACACCTCCGAAGCTATGCCCCCATGCCCACCTTACAGTCAACCACCACCACCCAGCTGGCATCACTGCAGCCCTCAGTCACACCACAGACCAAGCATTTTGGCCCATAATTGTCGAATGACAATTAAAAGATGTTAATGCTCTTAGAAGAGGGCAATAATGGTGAAGTATTATATTTATACGTTTCCACCTGCAGTTCTTCCTGGCTTTCTAATGCAAACCATCTTAAACTCCTCGGCTGGTCCCAGACAGTTTTCCACTGTGGTTTCTCTCGAATGATCGGATTGAACGTTTGACATCAGCCACAAGCTGATTTTTCCAATACTCCAAGCTGAACATAAGCTGCCATTCTAATCCTTGTAGGGGTCTATGCACAATCTTTTTCCTAAATAGGTCTCTCGAGGCTCAAAGAAATACAAGCTTTAACTTCAAACTACCTCACAAAACAAAATCCCTTTTGTAGTGACTCCTTCACAGATCCCTGTTGTTTAGTGCCATACCGAGGATAAAGGTTTAAAACTCACTAGGGCAAGGCATGCACTTGAAACACTATCGTAAATCCGCTTCATTGAATATTGACTCCTCACCGGCAGCTTTTAAATGTTCAAATCTTTACTGTGAATAAACATTTCAGTAAATCTGTGTATTGAACTGTATCAATGCATGCAATATTTAATATATGATCCCTTTCGTCATTAAAACAGTAACACCAGTCAATGTAGGCCATTTGTTTGGGTTTGACGTCATAAACACCATGTCATGGAAGACACTTTTTAAGATGCTTCACTTTTTCCAAAGACACTGAAACAAAATGAGTCTGTTAAAGAAAAGTTGATAACTGTAAACATTAGTTTCTAATGCACACTTTCAAGGTCATTGATCAGTGTATACGTACATTTCTGGCTGCCTTTCAGGCAATTTGCAATTGTCTTTCTTTATATTGATATATGTTATGCTTTATCTTTGCAGTATGCCTGTTTATCTCACTCTTTTTGGTGTTCATCCCTTGAACAATCTTTTTTGTGTTTGTTTTTTTGTCTTTGAATTACTACTTCTTTCACCACTGTGCGTCTTCCGATGTCCTTGTGCTAGTATTCCAAACCGTCTTTACTGGGATGTAATTCTTATATATTTATATGTCAGTACCAGTAACACGCCCTTCTAAAATGAACACGATATACATAACATAGCAGCAATTTACAGAACAATGTGGGAACCAGTAGTAAGAATGAACACATCAATGTCCCCTAGAGCAAGAAGAGGTTATCAAAATATTGGTGATCTAAATATATGCATGTGCCAAACTTGAAGATCAGATTTCTGTTCACCTAAGTGGGTCCCTCTAGGTTTGACTGCACCACTTAATTTTGCAAAGCTCTTCAAGACTAAGGGGTGATTTATTTGTTTGTGGTATGTAAATTGCATTCCAACAGAGATAGAGTACATATACCATCAACATGAAGGTCCACCTGCAAGATTTAAATGCGGGAAACGTCATGAACAATGTTTTGGAACAACGCAGACATTTCTGGGTGGTTAAGGTAGAGAAAAAGGCAGAGTAGATCGGGGAGGATGCGGTCAGGTAAGTGGGGTTGAGCACGGTTGAAGGGCGGGGTGAGGGTGTTTGAGACTTTTTTTTAAGGGTAGGACTTAGGGCGGGGGTCATTAGGGTTGAGGGTAGTTTTTAGGTGGAGGTGGATAAAGGGCTTGGGGTGGGGGCTGGGTGATTTTTTATGGGTGGGGTGGGGTATGTTTAGGTTTTTCTTTTAGGGCGCATGTGTAGTCAGGTAAGTGGGGCTGAGGCAGGGTTACAGAGTTGGGGGTAGTTTTTAGGGGTGGGTGGAATATGGTCTTAGGCTATATATTATTTTTTTTGGCCAGGGTGGGGGAGTCTGGGTAATTTTGTTTTTAGGGGTCGGGTAGTTTTTTTAGGGTTGGGGGTCGGGGTAGTTTTGTATTAGGGTGGATGAGGGGCCCGGGGTAATTTACGTGTTAGGGTTGGAGTACTTTTGGGCCTTAGGGCAGGTGGGAGGCATGATAGAACCACGCATGCCATTCCCACTTATGCCTTTAATAGGCATGCTTTTACAACGAAAAATCATTGCATGGTAAAGGCATGCTTGGTAACAATGCGGTTGTTGTTCTGACCGCGTTGTTAAGGTATGCGTAGTTCCTGCATGCGTTGTTCCATCATACATTCCTTAAATGCAGGCGAACCATCAGGATGATCAGGGCGGAGCCTACTCTTACCTTCTTGTGGCCAAATATATTGGATGTCCCGGGGGAGTAAGGGCAGTTGGAGAAATAGCTGTATGTCCACCTGCCCAATTTAGATGGGTAGACAAGTAGTCATTCTTTACTGTTTCTTACCTCCATGTAAAACTTGGCTGTAAGGAACAGTAAAAACATTATAATGTCCCCCACCCCACCATAGGAGAAGCCTCCTAGGGTGGAGGGAGCCTTTTATGTTTTCTCTAGAAAAGTAAAATCCTTTTTTGGGATTTTCTTTTTGTTATGAAAAAATACTCTGTGCTGGGTCCTTCCAATGCAGCCCAATAGCACAGAGCAATATGCATTGCCAAGTAACACCGTGATTCCTGCTTGATGCTCATTTATAAATTAGTCTGACAGTCTCTCCACCATGGGGATGTGCCAGAGGACTTGAATTTTCAAATAGAGGCTTGTAGAGCCCTCTCAGCCAACAAGATCCATTAGCTTTACTTGATAACATTTATTCTCTGAAGAATGGTCTGATAACAGTTCAGGACTGGATATTGAAGGCTAACGTGCAACTGAACCATGTGAAGATAGATTGTGCACTGATCTCCACAGACAGTAAGCAAATGTGAGCTAGGTTGGCTTGTGGAGCTATATATCAATGGCTTCACCACACAACTTGTTGGCAGCATGAAGTTCCTAGTCTTTTTCATTGACACCAATTTCTGCTTCAGAACGTGCATTGAAAGCAATATGAAAGCGGCTGTTATACAAAACAGAGTTTTAGCAACAACCACAATCCCTGTCAGGTTGAACAAAAAAGTCCTTCAATTAACCTGGCCCTAATCCTCTGGTAGCTTGTCATAAAGGCGGTCCAATCAGGCTTAACCTATAGGTATTGTGTTAGGTATTTATGGAGTACTCAATCAGTAATAAAGGCAAAACACAACACAAGAAAAATGACTCACAAATATAGAAAAATAGAGTCTATTTTACTAAATAAAATGACAGGAAAACTTCTGGGGGTCCTCTGTACGGGAAGGACTGTACAGAAGAGTTGGTCTGAGAGTCCAATATTTATACCTTTTCCCCTCCTTTGAAGTGGGAGAAACGTCTAGGCTATCCCCCATCTGGTTCTGGAAATGTCCTTCCTTCCCCTAACCTGGCTTCAGCTGGACTAGGATGACAAAAGCCGGTGTCAAGTTCGTTTGTGAGTGTGTTGGAGGCAGCCCTTTGAAATGTAAGTGGCACAAGGAAAAGCTCTGCCCTAGCCATCCTTGCAGGATGTTCCATCCTGCCAACACCAGGTCCCCTTTTGTCTCAATTGCTGGGAGGATTACACAAAGGCCAACTGCCAACAGTCACATGTCTCAGGAAACAGGCTGCATGCACCAAATTGTTAGCCAACTTTCTAAAGGTGGTATTTTCAGAATTGTGACTTAAAGTCTGACTTTGCCATAAAAAAGGATTTAAATGACAATTCTTTTGAGACCAAACATGAAACTTCTACCTGTTTTCAATCAGAAGTTAGCACTTAATAAATATAATAGGGTAACTCACTGTTGTCCTACTGGAGAGGTAGACCTCACAGTAGTGAAAAACAAATTTGAGAGTTTTTCAATACTAGGACATGTAAAACTTAAAAAGCCATGTCCAACTTTTATATACAAAACACCCTGCCCTATGGGTGTTTAGGGTCTAGCCTAGGGGTGGCTTATATGTATTAAAAATGAGGTTTATGCCTGATGAAAGGTTTATTTTGCCAGGTTGAATTGGCAGTTCAAAACTGCACACAAGCTGCAATGGTAGGGCTGAAACATATTTTAAAAAGCTACAGAAGTCAGTAAATTAGATTTGTGTAGAAGGTTATAAGGGAGCAGTCAGTACAGGGAAGAAGAAAAAGGACAAATAGCTTGATCTGTATGTGTCTTGTGATGCCAAAGTTACTTGAGGATTAGGTGAAAGCAAAGGTCAGTAAAGTTGATTCCCATGCAGGGACAAGGTCTAACAATGCAGGGGTGATCCAACTAATGGGTTATTCTACTCAGAAGTATACATCATCTACCACAAGCTGCTGATTGCTATCAGAGAGGTTTGAAGCTAGAATAGCTAATAATTTTGAAAAGTCACAGAGGATATGTTGTAGATGATAACACTGTGTTGGATTATGTTGAAGTCAAGCAAAGGGAGTAATTTCAGGCTGCACCCATGCTGCCACTAGTAACGTAACTTCACTGTGGAGGAAAGTCATGAGAGTCAGCAGGAGTCACTGATAAAATGAGGTTGTGAAGACTAAGCTTTAGATTTGCTAGAATGTGGCCCTTTAAACTCCACAAGAAATACATATAATGCATCCAAGTCAGAAATTATATGGATTCATTACACAAGAGAAATAAGTATTTTCTGGTACAACAGCCAATAGTCACACCTCTAGATAGTTTGCAAAAAGTTGTGTTACATCATAATGTTAGCAACTGTGGTGTTCAAGAAGAAAGATATAGGTGCCGTATGTCAGTTGCATTTACAGTAACAGAGCAGGCAGCTTCAGGAGTCCGGAAGGGGTGGGCACAGCTCCCAGGCTAACCTTTGAAACTCAAGAAGGACTGCCTAACACCTCCAGGCCATCCTGCTCAGCAGAGGAGCACCCTTCCCCATTCCCAAGGCCCTTTTGTTCCCTGTCTGGAAAGAAATCACAACAAACCATAGGGGAGCCTCTATAGCCATGTGATCCTTA
The DNA here is from genome assembly GCF_031143425.1 of Pleurodeles waltl. Taxonomy (NCBI): domain Eukaryota; kingdom Metazoa; phylum Chordata; class Amphibia; order Caudata; family Salamandridae; genus Pleurodeles; species Pleurodeles waltl. Next base: position 1,070,316,593 of record NC_090448.1, read on the forward strand.
ACACTGGCAAAAGGCATATTTGGTTTAGGCAGAACAATTTCAGTTTCCAAAGGTGGTATTTTCAGAATAGGAAATTACATTCAATGTTATCTCTAAAGATGATTTTAAAATACAATACAAATGAGTGGAAGAAGTATTTCTCTATTTCCTCCGAAACTGAAGTTATCACTTAGTAAGTGTAATAAGGTAAGAGTTAGAAATTGGTTCTCTAGCTGGCAGAGGTATACACCCTTTCCAAGTAGGAACCACAATCCTAGTCAGGGTAAGTCACTACACGACCTAAGTTATTCTGTGCCCACCCTCTTCTAGCTTGGCACAGAACAGGCAGGCTTAACTTACAAGGCAATGTGTAAAGTATTTGTGCAATAACTCATACAGTAATGCAGCGAAAACACCACAAAAAGTACTCCACACTAGTTTAGGAAAATAGATAATATTTATCTGATTAAAATAAGACCAAAGCATGCACAAGTCAAAATCTTACTTTTTAAAGGTTTAAATGAGTCTCAATCCATAAAAATCAGTAGTTGTATCCTTGTAACACACAGTACATGGGATGCGTCAAAAATAACAATGCACGTGGTCTGCAGAGGAGGAGATGCATTGAAAAACAAATTGCTACGTCAGATTTTCCAGCGCAGCACAGATAATGCGTTGTTTCCATGTTGCAAGCTGATGTGTTGATTTCTAGGAGTACATCTTTGGTTCCTCAGTGTGATGTGGGGGTATTTGGACACATTGAAAATCTTTGACATACTGGTGAGAAATGCAGGTGCTGTATCGATCCGGTACGCGATGTTGATTTTTCAGCCACAAGGTGAAGTCTTTGTGGCACTGAGACTTCAGAACAGGAGGCAAGCTCAGTCCAAGCCCTTTGGAGCACTTGTGGGGAATGCAGAATCCTTCCAGTAGAGTCAGGGGCCAGCAGACAGCAGGACAGCAGTCCATCCTGATGAGTCCTTTGGGCAGCCAGGCAGTCACTCTGACAGAGTCCAGTTGTAGACCCAGAGTGTCTGATTTGGTGGGGTCAGAGACCCAGCATATATACCCAAAAGTGCTTTTGAACTGCAGGAAACGTCAAAGAGTGGTTTGGAAGTGCACAAGTTCCCCTTTCATTCCTGCCCTCTCTGCCAGGAGCCTTGTGTGTGTGCGGGGGAGTAATCAGTCCTTCGTGTGAGGGCAGACCACTGACTTTTGAAGTTTAAGAGAGTGCCCCTCCACCCTTCCTGCCTAGGGAATCTTATCTGTATGCAGATGAAAGCAGTTGCAGCTGAGTGTCCTGTGTTTATGGCTATGTGGGTGTAATGCACAAGAGGAACTGTCAACCAGCACAGGCCAGACATGGATTGGAGATAGGCTGGAAGGCACAGTTGGCAGTAAGTGCAGAGAAATGCCTACTTTCTAAAAGTAGCATTTCTGAAATAGTAATGTAAAATCCAACTTCACCGGTAAGTAGGATTTTTTACTACCATTCCAACCATACCAAATGTGACAAGTCTGCCCCACTCAGATCAGAATTTACCAATGCTGGCCTATGAGAGGAGCAGGCCTCACTGTAGTAAAAAAACAATTTTGTGAGTATTTCACTACCAGGACATGTAGAACACATACGTACATGTCCTGCCTTTAACTTACATATCACCCTGCCCTAGGGGTTACCTAGTGCCTACCTTATGGGCGACTTATATGTAGAAAAAGGGCAGCATAAGGCTTGGCAAGTAGTTTTAAATGCCAAGCCAAAGTGGCAGTGAAACTGCACACACAGGCCTTTCAATGGAATGCCTGAGACATGGTTAAGGGGCCACTTATGTGGGTGGCACGATCAGTGCTGCAGGCCCATTAGTAGCATTTAATTTGCAGCCTCTGGGCACATTTAATGCACGTTACTAGAGACTTACAAGTAAAATGTTACCATGTTTTAGTGAGGGAGCACATGCACTTTAAACACTGGTTAGCAGTGGTAAAATGCCAAAAGTCCTAAGGCCAACAAAAAAGAGGTCAGAAAAAGAGGAGGAGGAAGGCATAAATTTTGGGTTGACCCCTCATAGAGGGGCACTTTACCAACAGTAACCCACTGTTGGTCAATGGAAGAGGTAACTTGTCTTCAGCGAATAATGACTTTAGGAGTATTTCACTGTGTGATGCTATTAATTGTGTTTGACCAATGACTTTGTGTTTCACCACTGCGCATATTAGTTGCTCAATGTTCACCAGTAGCACATTATATGTTTTATTCAGTTCAGCTGCCTATTGGCATTGACATGGCATTAGCTATTACTTTCTGTATTCAGTTTAGCCGCCTATTGGCTTTGACATTGCATTAGCCATTACATTCTGTATTCTGCCTATTGGCTTTGACATGCTGTATTCAGTTCAGCTGCCTATTGGCTTTGACATGATATTAGACATTACATTTTGTATTCAGTTCAGCTGCCTATTGGCTTAGACATGATATTAGACATTACATTTTGTATTCAGCTCAGCTGCCTATTGGCTTTGACATGACATTAGATATTACATTTGATATTTAGGTTAGCTGCCTATTGGCTTTAACGTGGAGTTAGAAATTGCAGTTGAAACATCGCAGATGTCTGTATTCTTCCAAGCTGTGTTTTTCCACAAGATGAACCAAGCTGTTTTCTTCACACCAGACTAGACCTGATAAGAGAGAGTACATTTGGTGTTTTCCTTTCTGCTCAGCCTTGGGAATAGGAGAAGTCTAGGAGATCTGGCCAGTCTCCAAAGGCTTGCCTAGTTTTCCCGAGTCTGAGAGGAGGGGGGCACGCTTTTCTAAGGATGACTCTGGGCTACAGTGAGTTAGATTCGAATCTGCTTGACTTCAGGCTGGAACTAGGCATCAGTTGCCAGTCTCCCGTGTGGGTAGATAATCTCTTTCTCGCAGTTGACCGGAGTCATCAACTTGCAGACCCCAGAAAGATGAAGCTGAAGATAGGTCCTACTTGCTCATACGGTGATGAATTTTGACTTTTATGCTTCACTACTATAATCATATAATATATATGCTGTGTACATTGCAACTGAGAAGTACTGTGATATATTTTGTTTTCTTGCTGCGACTACTTTGTGCTTGAAATCTACTAATTCGTCTCTCAAGAACTTGTGGGTGGGGAAGAATTAACAACAATAAAGGTCTTCTTTGAACTCAGAAGTGCATTCCAGAGAGGTTCTGTAAGCTCTGATATGAGATGAGTAGGAAAGCAGAACACACTGTCACTACATGTAAAACGTATACACATGCCCTACTTTTCACATGCTGTGAACCCTGCTCTATGAGCCTTTATGGCCTAACTTAGGGGTGTAGAGCTCATGCGGGTACACTCTTCAAATGTGTCTGCTGTGAAGAAGGTGCTGGAAAGTTTAGTTTGACCAAGGCCTTCGAGAAAAGTGACAAAGCAAACACAATCTGCCTTTGCATATTTTGCATATGTCCTCCTCTGATGTGACAGCAGCTGCATTAGCTGGAAAGATGAGCTCTACCCAATCACTGGGATACTCGTGTTCAAATGAGATCAAGTGCACAGCCTTTTCTTTCTGTGATAGCACTACAGTATCTGCTTTGCCAGTGACTCTCTAGACTGAAAGGTTATTGCACAAACAATAATCACAATGTTATTTTTTGAGACATTTAATGAGAGATGCATTGATACGATTGTAAAGTAAAACCTTATGTTGCATGTCCAGCTGAACTTGCTATGTGTGAGCTTCACACTAAAGTTCAGAATTACAAATCATCGCAGTGATAAAACTGTGTATTGAAAACAAATCTGATATTTACCCAGAGGTTAATGAGCTGCTTGAATGTGATTGGTATTGACTGGATGTTCTGCTTAAGCACTGCATCACTTCCTCCGGGAAGAGGTAACCTCATTAGTCTCTCAAGAAGTTCAAGCGAAAGGTCAGCTGTTGTAGGCGGCTAAGGGCAAGCACAGTATTACAGTGACAGCATCATAAATCAGTCGAGAAATGTTCACTTAATACCAGTGGGAAATACGTTACAGATTGGCATCCGAAGCAAGCCCTTCAAGACGTATTGCTAAATTAGGCTGCCCTACGTCATAAAACGTGTCCCCACTGCTTGATTTGTGCTTTTTATTTCCAGTGTTGAGCACTGGCACTTCTTGGCGCTTATGCTTCTGACTCAGGCATTTACTGTGAGCAAAAGACACATATGGGAAAGAGGGAGGAAGAGAAAGATGGAAAATCGCCATAAAGGGAGAAAGCAGAAAGCTGGAAGACTGAGCTGAAGGGACAGAAGGTGGCTGTAAATGGATTGAAGAGGCCCGAGATGGCTTCAGGATTACGCTGCCTCAGTATTCTGTGTTCCCACATTTAATTGCAGCAGCTGAGTGTTTAGGAGGTGAGCTTTGGGCACCGACACGTTTTTATTTACAACTTAAGCACTGCGTGCCCTGTTTTTTCAGGGTGTGCATATTTTTTAACAATTTGTTGTTATTAACAGCCTGTAGTGAATGCTCAGGCAAACAAGAGAATGACAGGGTGGCATTATAACTACGGTAGGTGAGATGATTAGTAAGTCTGCCTGGGCTAAGTGAAAAGAGCAGGGACCTGTAGCTGATGACTGTGGGATTTGTGACTGTTTGGCACCGTGTATGGCGTCAAGGTTGGCTACATTTGCTAATAGCACTATAGGACTCCTCTCCTGCAAGGCAACACAGATGTTAATTGCCCTTCCCTCATCATGGGCCTTTGCCACAGACGCCAGGGCCTAATTGCTGAGTGAGCAATTAACAGCATTAACTTCTGATACATAGGGCAGAGACCATTATTTACATCCTGCAATTTATGGCAAGAATCCCGCAAGGGTGCCAACCAGTATTCGAGGATGAAACAACAAGCTCAAAGCCACACTTCAAATGAATGGTAGGAATCACAGGGCATCGACCCTCCCCTTTAAACGTTATCTTGTTGCAGCATAAACTCAGTCCCTGAAGCATGAGCCCCTCCTGGCTCAGCAGTTTCCTCCATGCAGCTGGCGTTTCGTCATCCACTTTCTGAGCTGCAAATGTTGTCTGCTTCCTTGGTAACATTTTCTTCAAGAGCCATCAACCAACCTTCGGCCCACACCACACTGCCTTGATTACCTTTAATCCGCCATGTCTGCACTCCCAATTTCCCCCCCTCCGTCTGTCTCCCTCCCAACATCTTTTATCTTCCTCTTCAAGTAAGTTCAAACTTATATTACATTTATGTGTCATGCTTCTTTCTCCTCCACATTAACATGAATGTTGAAGAGCTGACTGAAGACGATGTTCTATTATTGTAATTTCTGTCTGCCCAGCCGGACCTAGGAACTATTATAGCATTTAAATGTGTCTGTCGTAGGAAGAGGTCGATATTGTAAATAAACGACTGCGACCGAGAATAAGTTCCCTAAGAAGCATGCAATGAGGCAGTGCTAGAGCAACAGTGTAAGAGCACTATCACAATAATTGTCTTTCAATCTGGTATTTAACTCTATCTGCAAGCCCTTGTGAGGGTTCAGAAGCATTACCCATGGCTTTTGCTTTTTGGAGGTCATGTTTAATGGTCTAGTCTGGCATGATCAAGCTTGAGAACGTCCATAAGTTCCGGAGGCAACAGTATGTACTGACTCTCCTCCGACTGACAAATGTACCTTGGTTGGCCACAATTAAATAACACCTGCCCTCATCACCTGGATAATTAATGTGGGTTAATTTCTTGTTCCTCTGCTGTTGAAACTAATTGTAAGAGCAACAAAAAATCGTAGCAAAGAATCAATGTGGGTCTTTTGACCAGGACAAATATTTTCCAAAATGTATCCTCAATACCGGTATATACACATTCGCACAATGTCAAAAAGAATGATGAGTGGTTCGACAAAATTAGATTTGTTAGTTATAACATTACATTTTTGGTGCAGCCGGCCAGAGAATCATCTGCTCTGGGTCTGATATTTTAATGTCACCATTTCCATTTCACATAGATATCTTTTTTCTAAGCACTGCTTGTTAGCAACGGCTGCATTCCAATATTGAGCCTTTCAAAAACCCATGCTCTTTGCCTCCAGTTAAATGCCGGTCTGCATTGTGATGTTTTTTTCTGATCTCCTCTCTGTTTTCTATCTGAAATAAAGCTTGACATGTGTCTGATGTGTCAATACCTTCCACGTCAGCAGGCTTTCCATTTGGAGGTATTCCCATACACTGTTTCAAGATGTCTCTCCTAATCCCCACTTACAATAAAGGCCACATTTGCTTGTCTTGTAAGTTAGACATATTTACCCTTTAGTTTTATAAATGGAACCTCACTTTGGGCTTCATTATTACCACAGCACAAATCCTGTTTGCAACTATATTGGAATTTTAACTCTGTCTGTAATCAGGTTGACATATGTTTTGCCTGCACACTTTTCACCAGGGGAATCCAAGTGCTGATCACACAAACATTCTAAGTTTGCACACTTTGCAATGGAGAAAGCAATTGGCTCTATCACATCCAAATAATGGGCTAAATGTGCACTTTGTAAATTTGTTGAACATTTTCTTGTTTTGAAATATAATATGATTGCAGATGTTTCAAGTTACCTCATTTTCCACAAGATGTGCTTTCTAGCAGGATAAAAATAATCAATCTTCGGTCTCACACTTTTGCATACTCTTTGCATCAACGATGCTTGAAAAAGTTCTGAATGACAGCAAGATGCAAGATGGTGGTATTTCCACCACTCAATGCAAGCACTGGAAGTTTACTACAAAATTGAGGTCATCTTGTCAATGCCCACATTTGTTTATCCCTAACATTTTGGAGGTGTTTCCCAAGATGTTAGGAACCCAATGAAAGTGTGTTGCTATTTCCGTGGCTGTCATTTTGTATGGACTATCTGCCAAAATGATAATGAACCTGTTACATCCCTTTTCCACATTGTGTCCTTATTCTCTGGACAGTAAAGGGACAGAGATCAATATGTGCATCTCTAAATGTGATTCACAGTAGTCAATGTCTGGTTTGTGGTTCTTCCCCCAGGAGTAGCTCTAGATATTTAACTCCACGGGTGAACTGATCAGGAGAATCATGTAGTGTTTGTGCCTAGGAAGTCTCCACTAGCCATACAGCTGAGAATATTGCCTGCTTGAGTTCTGACTCCATGCACACCTTTGCTCCAAGAGCTGACTCATAAATAGTCTTATTAATCCTTGTGAAGCGGCAACTTCATTCATCATGGCTTGGACAGACGACACAGATTCTATTTTTCTACACTGGTTTGTTTCTACTGCAACCATGATGCCTGCCTGCAGAGATGCCCATACTTCTTTCCAAATATGGTCGACCAAGTAGAGTAGCCAAAATAACTAAAGTCTTAGACTCAAAACCTCAGAGTAGTTCTAGATAGCTTGCTTGGTGTTACTTGTTTATTTATTTGTTTATCAAGACATTCTTTAAATGATTGTTAGATATCAAAAGGGCAGATATTAGGTGCCGCGTTCTGGTTGGGCCAAAGTGAAGTTTCTGTAGGTATACTGGGTGTTTGTAAGACTATGTTTGACAGTACATAGGACTTTGAGGATGCTCCTGGCCTTTGCATGGCACAATAGAATGCTATATTGGTGGTTTGATGTGGTCCTTTTCACAAAGGTTAAGTCAAAATCTGGCAACCTGGTTCTGATAAAACATTTTAGATGATATTACAGCAACTGGGGCACACCACAATGTGGGCAATAGTAATCTCAGCTCTATGGTCTGTATGGAGGAGAGTAATGATTTTATGAATGGAAGAAAGTTGCATGTTATCACCCATGCAAACGTGTTTCTCTGATTAACATAAGAAAGGTAAACATTGAAAAAAAAGCCACCGGGCTAATTATTTTGGCTTGGTGGAAGGTTGGATTACAAGGCTTGAAGATAGTATTGAGTATCCACACTTAATAGACGTTCACTGTTTGTACCATTCATGCACAGGAAGCTCTCTTCCATCCAGTTTCCAGAAGGAAAGTGGTTTATGATGGATTTGTTGGCTTGTTGTCCAATACGAATTAGATTTGTGTGTTTCGATTGTACATTTGGAAGATCACCTTTTGTTTCTCAAGGAGCTGATCCAGGTGGTGTTTGGAAATGTTGAAAAGTCAGCATGTTCACTGGTTGATATTCTGTGTAGCACTGTGGCATTGTCTACGCTTCTTAGAGTAGTGGTAGAAATTCTATCACTGCACTATTGCAATGTTTTTCAACCATGGTGACAGTGACATTTTATGGGAGAAACTGCAGCACAAATTTTACACATGCCCTTCTTGGACACTCGAATTTCCATCACTAAATGTCTAAATTGGAAATGTACGATCAATGTGGGTGAGCATTGTTGGTGCCTACCTATCTAAGGGCACATATATCAAAAGTGTGTGCTACCTCAAAAGGTATTTCATTTTCGTTCCAGAACAAGCGCCCATGTGTCGTTGCACCAAGCGATATTTACTAAAATTGACGGAATGGGCTTTGTATAAAATATAGCGCTTATGTGAGGCAGGCAAGAAATTGTGGGAATATATTTATTTCTCCAAAGAGTTCAGACATTGCATATGTGGTGCACTGTACAGCACACATCTAATGTGTGAGATATTTGAAGTATTGCCTAGGTGTAGGATTTTTAAGTGGAAGTTACATTTGTAGTACAAAACGTACAGTAGACACTAAGCTCATAGAAAAGTATGTGCATAGCACTAGGCAGTATTTTTATATGCCAACATAGAGGGATAGAGAATCAGCCGGCCATACGTAGTAAATGTGACTCACACTGCTCTCTCCCTTCTGTGTAACACAATGCAGCAACTTGTGTTGTGTTATATTTTAGTATGTGTGCCCCTGCCATCTCCATAATGTAATGAGAGTGTCTTAACGCATGTTAGGAACACTGTAAGTCCACCACCCTTGGCATGTGTGAAATTCGTGGAGAAAACCTCACCATGTGATGAATCAGCCCCTCTATATTAGGTGCCTGCTTCACCACCATTTTTGGCAGAATTAATGCCTCGCCTTAGTGGTGAAGTCAGAATAATTTTTTGCATCATCCATCAAGGAGCAAAGAATAGAGGGGCTATACTGCTGAAATCATAAGATTCACCATCCACGCCTTCAGCACTATAGACACGCTATTCTATATTTTATGTATTTATATTACTGCTGTCTTCTAGAGCAGGACATGTTTCAGTATTGATGCCTTTGGACGTTTGCAGTATTATTTCTATCTTCATGTTTTATTAAATTTTCGACTTTTTGGAACAGTTTTAAGATTTTGCATTACTTATCTTGTATTAGTTTTGATTTCAAATATGTTATCCATTTGATTCGATTTTAAAATAGTTTTTAAAGTTAATGTGTACCATGGTCGTACAATGTTTATTTTAAACATTGTTGTGCATTGAGTTGATCAAGTCATCGACTACGATGAGGCGATGTGGAGATTGGTCGGGGTCATAGTCCAAATCTAAGGTATAATGGGATGTGTATGCCAATTGTTTTGTGTGGTCACCCTTACTGCTGCTTTATCAGTTGTTTGTGGCAAGATGAGTCCCTTGTTTCATGTGTGGGATGGTTCTGTGAGACCTAATTTTCTTCAACTTATTCGACTTAAGGAAAGAAATAGATCTCAAAGTTTTTGTAACAGTAAGATTTATGTTTATCTGGACAGGGGCTCAAAACTGATTATAGAGTTAGATTTTGAGAAGTTCAAGATGAGAAATAGTATTATGCTGCAACATAACCTTTTCGTCAATCACTGTTGCAATTTCTCTTTCAGACCCACAAAACGCTTATTTCTGATACATAGTCCTGGCTATGAAGTAGTTAAGAGGAACAATTAATTTCCATTTGCTTTATGCAGTTTACAGTTCAGGACTCTGAAGCTCATCCATCTATATATTTTTTTTTTTTGCAAAACTGTGCCATTATGGTATATTTAGCTGTGGTCTCTAATGTAAGCTAACAGAATTTCAAGACCTAGAATATTAAAAAGCTGTCAAAGGTGAACTTTGAGACTAATCTACCTGCACCTGGGTACAGTACGAATTGCACGCTTTACGAATCTATACATGAAAGGGCAGCTGAACCGTCAAAGAGACATTAATAACACCGCATGAAACACAGACTAATACAGAGATGAAAGAGTAGCTTTTTCTAAAGTGTATCTTAAAGGTATATGGGAGGATGTGAAGATCTGAGGAACTTATTTGCAGGTATCAGATATGGATTCCCACTGAAATTGGTGTGCATCTGAGAGAGCTTTGAAAGATTTAGGCATCCCGTCTTGCAGAAGTGAAGGTCAGCCACGGTGAGGATCTGTGCGCCCTTTTTGGACGTTTTTCCCATCTAGGTTTTAAAGCTCATACCCTGGGGTTTCAGGAAGAAAGCACATGTAGCACAAAGGTTCATCAAATCCTCAATCCATAAAATAAAGCTCTTAGAAGTTGCATTTCTGAAGTGTTCTTCTATGTTTCAGAAGCCATTTAAAATGTATCATGTTTCATGCAGTCAGTCAAAGCTTGCTGCATCATCGTGATAGAGAAAAATCTTGACCTTTTTCTTGATCTGTTGTTTTAACTTAGCAAGCGATGTTATTCTTTAGAACCCTTTGACAAGGGGAAGGATAATATTATAGAAAATATAACTCATCGCATACTGACAACTAAATATCAGTTCCTATAATCCCATACGTCTTTCCTACCATTGATATGTAAAATCGTGTACTAACTGTCTCTAATCGTTACTGGCTGGACCTCTTAATAGTAATTCAACACAAACAATTCCACAACATATTTATGTGTATAATGTGCCACACTGAAGCAAAATATACCTTGGTTTGCTACTCACAAACAAATTTTACAAGTAGTATCTTTAGGATTGCAGAGTACGTACACTCATGGCGGAGAGTGCCCATATAAAAAGTCATGCCTGTCCTATCTTTTTATGTGCAGAGTCTCTCCTACAGGAGTGTGGACCCTGCAGTCATACATATACTGCTTGTAAAAACTGATTATGTGTTCCCATTCGGAAATTACACCTTATTAAATATAATGTGGTAACTCCAATGTTATCCTATGGGAGAGGTAGGCCCTTGCAGTAGTGAAAAACTAATTTAAGCTTTGTTCACTACCAGGACATGTAAAACTTGAAAGCACACATCCAACTTTTTAAATACACTACACCCTGACCCCACAGGCTGCATTACTTTAGCATGAGACATGTTTAAAGGGCTACTTAAGTGTGTGACACAATCAGTGATGTGGGGCTACTAGGGTATTTACAGGTCCTTGGCACAGATAGTGCCACTTTACTAGGAACATACAAGTAAATAACATGTACCAATTGCGGGTAAGCCAGTTTTACCATGTTTAAAGGAGGGAGCACATGCACTTTAGTACTGGTCAGCAGTGGTAAAGTGTGCCAAGTCCTAAAGCCAGCCAAACTGAGATCAGCAAAAATGGAGTGCCAGGTCTGACATAAATACTATGCTTAAACTTATTTTAAATGTTTTCCTACTTATTATGTGTACTGTACAGTACAGCAGATATGCAGGGTTAACAGGTTTAGAGAAAGGGAAACATTTCTCCTTCTTTATGTCTGTCTCGTGGAAGCCTAAGTTTTTGGTGCAAAGCCCTGTCTAAACATATTAATAGTTGGGGCTTTGCCCTCTAAAGCCATGGTGGTTGCTGAAAATGCCCATGTACCTCTTATGAGAAGCCACCTTGGGGTAAAGTAATACTACTTTACAGTGCAAAACTAGTTTTGTGGCAGTTTACTTCACTTTTGGTGGATTTGCATTTAAGCATAGTGTTGATAAATCTGGTACTTAGTAATGATGTGATAACTCACCAGGTACTAACATTATAGGTGAAGTGGTGATCACTTCAGTTTTTGGCAACAATTTGTATTGCCCTAGTATGGAAGGTGTTCATGGATTCTTTTAGGCACAAAATTGATTAACAAAATAATGTCCTTCAAAACATTTGAGTGCAGGATATCAATTACCAATATCTGTTCAAGGTAAGACTGCATAAATATATTATTCTTAGCTCCACATCTACATATCCATATCCATGTAGTCATAGATGAAGTCCTCACATTCACTCCAGTCATCACTGCAGCGGTTCTCACTGGGTGGGAGAGTACATAAACATTGGAATAACACTTTTGAGTTACAAAGAAGGTCATATTCAGAAGAATCACTGCAACATCGTTATTCATTTCCAACCATCACAAAAGGCACTGCAACACCTAACGTGTTTTGGTGAGACCACCTTGATCTCGGATGGTATATCTATCCATATATTTATCTATCTAGGGATCATCTATCCCTGATCTATCTACTATAGCTAGTGAATTTCAGTGTTTTTTCAAATCTGAGCATTAGTTCTAATCTATTTCCAACACCCAACTATAACATCACTGTAACCTTGATTTTTTCAATTAATTTCTTGGGATTCTTTTTACAGTATGTAGTTGAATAGTTAAGAATAGTTTTTTATACTTACCTATTTACAGCTATCTTTGTAATAAAGTAAAAGTCAGTTGCCTGGAGCTTTTGCCTTTCTTCTCCTATTTTACTGACCTTTTTGTTAGCCTTAGGACACTGGGCACTAAAGTGCATGCGCTCTCTCCCCTAAAACTTGGTATGTTTCGTTTACATCTGTTTGGTGTATTTAATTTACCTGTAAGTCCCCTGTAAAATGGTATGCCATATACACAGTATCTGTAAATTAAATGCTGCTAGTGGGCCTGCAGCGCAGATTGCACCACCCACAGAAGTAGTCTTTCAAACCTGTCTCTGGCCTGCCACTGCAGTGCCTGCAATCACAGTTTGCGGGCTCCTTGACTTCACATTTCAAACTACTTGCCAAGGCCTAAACTCCCTTTTTAATATACTTAAGTTTCCACTAAGGTAGGCCCTAGGTAGGCCTAAGGGGAAGGTGCTGTGTATGTAAAAGGTAGGACATGTACTTTTACGTTTTACGTGTCCAAGTAGTGACAAGCATCCTCTTTCATTTGTCACTACTGTGATGGCTGTTCCTCTTATAGGTTAGCATTAGGAATTCCCGCATATATTTTAAGTGGGAATTTTTTATCTGAAAGGTGTAGCATGGGCATGTTCAGTAGGTTTGGAATGGTAGTGAGAAATATCCTGCTTACTGGTGTAGGTGGATTCTACATCACTATTTTTAAAATGGCACTTTTAGAAGGTGGGCATTGATCTGTTCTTGTAACTCTAGTGTTTTGCAGCATGACTCCAAACCATGTCTAGGGCAGAGTGACAGCTACACTTTGTTCATACTTTCCAGACAGCCACAACACAGGTGGAGCTGGTTATGGCATCTGCATACTGATAGTCAGTCAGGGCTGGGAGAGAGGGAGGTCGTTCACGCCTTACATGTTAATAGGTTGTGGCCTGCCCTCACACAAAGGGATTTACCCCCTACTGATGTCTGGAGCCAGGGCTGTGTTGAAAGGGGTTGTGTTACACTTGAAAGGCATTTGGAATATAAGTACAGGGGCTCTGACCCCATGATTTTAAAGCACCTTTGGAACTGGGACGAAACCTCTGTCAGAAGGACTGCTGCGCTGCACAAAGGACTTATCTGGACTGTTTTTCTGCTGTTGCCCTGCTGTCTGCTAACTGCTGAGTGACCAAAATAACTCACTGGATTGCTTTTTTTTTATTGACCGGCTGACAGCTGATCTCTGATTATAAGCTGCCAGAGGACTGCTATTTGGTAAGAGGAACAACCAACAGGACTACTTGCCCTATGTGCTGGCCTGCTACTTGCTGGCCTCTTCTGTATCCCACATATAGTGTTTTGCAGGGGCTGTCTGAAGGAGCCCTGCTACCTCAGAGTCTCTGTGCCGGTGGGGCCCTGAGACTGACCTGTTTAACGTATTGCATGAGGAGCATTTCACCCTCCACCTCTTTGGACAGACTGAGCACATGGTGAACACTGCACTTCAGCTCCTCTTTATAAGACTAGTGCATTTTGAGGTCTGTCAAGCACCCTTAAGCAGCACATTGTGAATGCCTGTAACACTCTTTTTTGTCCTGGGTGGAATGCTCCTTCCTGGGCAAATAGCACATGGTGAGCTCCCGAAAGTGTGTTTTCCCTGGGTAAGGCGAGAGCTGTCTACTGTTCCCAAGCCCAGCCTGTGTTGTGCATTTGATAATTCTCCAAAGGAGCCCCAGTGCTGAGGAATGCCCTCTCCACACATAACCACCATGTCATCGAGGCTCTCCGGGAGTTACAACAGTGGACACCCTTATGACCGACGTTCACATTGCAACCCAGCACCATCACCTACGAAGGCCCGAGGCAAACTGCAGCGACTCCAGCTCGTTTCTATCACCGCCTTGCTGGGAGAGGATTGCTCCCATTGCTGCTGTCTGCTCCGGCCACTGCATTTGGCAGAAAGAGAGGGTCCATAGGAAAGCAAGGACCACTCCCAGTGTATTAGGAGTACGAAGGGTGATCCAGGCCCTTGGGGAGTTCTTAAGCCATCCTGCGCTCCTTTTCAGGCAGCTCAGCATTTGCAAATAAGGCTGGGGTGGCTCTGGGGGAATACTGGCGATTGCCTGCACTCGTCCCTGTAGGGGCACGCACTGTGTCCCCTGCCACTCTTCACCATTAGTCTCAAGGTAGAGCAGGTGCATTCTTTTGTTACCCTGATGGTGGGGAGGTCTGAGCGAGGCTTCCCCAATGTGAATCCTACAGTTCATGCATTCTCCCCTTTTTTGTATGCTCAGGACAGGAATTTAGGACACTTGAGCTTATGATTGGCATTGTGGGGTGAAACCTCAACTGAGGCCCCCTCGTTTGCCCAAAGGAAACACGTTTGTAGAAATTACCGTATTAAGTGTACTTGGCATACAGATGATGCTATGCCCTATGGTTGGTTCTTAGATTGCCCCATATCCATTAGTAGAGTTGTAGGTGTAGTGCACCCTGGATGTTTATCATTATATTTAGTGACATGTCTTTATTCATTAAGTGCTGCATTACATGCCCTAAATGCTATGGTATATCGTTTTATATCTTGCATTGCTCAAGATAACGAGTAGTAAATCATGTGATTGGATAGTATACATAGTAATGGTGTTTTAATGATGTGTGCAACATATAAGCACTTCTCTTATTGCACTCATTGTGATGGTTGCCAATTGCCCGGTTAGCAAAGTAATTGTTGATTCATGTGGTTTTGGCCTTGTGTTATGTGCAATATATCTTATGCATTTTTTTATAACCTTGTGTATTTTTGTATTATATTTATTGTGGCACTGGTGTGGGTATGCTGCATAAGTGCTTTACACATGGCCTCTAGGGATAAGCCTGACTGCTCTGTGCCAAGCTACGAAGGGGGTGAGCACAGGTTATCTTTGTTGTTTACGTGCTCACCTTAACCAACCAGAAATCCCATTTCTAACATTGATATCAGCAGTGAGGATGGGTCTTGCATTAGCGTAATACCACAGTGACTCAGTGTTGCACTACAAACTCTGCACTTAGACCATTATGTGTTGTGTTTTGTGATTCTCCTGTTCTCTCTTTGGTCATTTTATTGTTTATTCCTACCTCATTTTCTTGCACTTGGGATTCTTTTGCTTGCACCATTGTGTGACCCGGCAAAATGGAAACTACCTTTGACATTGATGAACTGCGGAGTTGCACTTTTGAAGAGTTAATGGAGTTTTGCAGGGAGAGGGGCCTACCTGTAACTGAGGAATCTGATAGGTTGGACCTCGTGAAAACCCTGTATTATTTTGAGTCGGGCAGTGGGAAAGTTATTGAGGAAGAGGACCATGAGGGGGTGGTTCTGGGGGAGACCATAAGGAGGACCCTGAGAATGGTGAGGACGCTGAGTGGGAGGGCCACCCATCCACACCCCCATTGGGCAGTGACCCCGAGGAAGTTGAGGAGGAGAGAGAAAATGACTGAGCAGGCACGCCAGAGAGGAAGGTCCCTATAGATAGGGAGTCCCTTACTAGGTTTAATGCCATTAGCAGTGTTGCCTCCTATTCCCTGTCCCTTGAGGAACTCAAGGATAGACAAGCTGAGAAGGACCTAAGGTGGCAGCTGGCAAATCTAGCTATGGAGGAAAGAAGGCTAGAGGCTGAGAAGGCCATAGTGCAGGAGAGGATGACGGAGGCTGAAAAGCTTGCTCTTGAGGAAAGGAATCTGACCCATGAGCATAGTTTTAGAGTTCTGGATTCACTAGCGCTGCAGATGGAGTCCAGTGGCAACAGCAACTTGGAGTCTAGTGTTAGGAACACCACCCACATACCCACAGACGTGGTGCCCTGTGGAGGATTAGGAAACTGACCTGGGGAGTTATGTTCCTGATGATGGGAGGAATGCCCTACTGGCCCTTGGAGTTAGAGACAGGCAGAGATACACCCCAATGATTGAAGTCCTGATTGCAAGGTATGGAATCTCCTGTGAAGAGTATAGGTTGAAGTTCTGGGGCAGCAGGAAGCTGTCTCGTCAGTCTTGGGGGAAGTTTGTGGAGAATTGTTGCAAAGCACTAGATGGGTGGATGCTGGGTAGAACACCAAACAATTATGAAGGGCTGTGAAATTGGATTGTCAGAGAGCCCAGGTTCCATTGTTGTTTTCCAGGGTTACATCAATATCTGTTGGGGTGTAATATCTCTGACCCTAGGGAACTTGCAAAGGAGGCAGACCTCTCTGTGAGTACCAGAAGGTCTGGTAAGGCACTTGAGAGTAAACCTCAAGGAAGTGGCTCAGACCCCCCCGAACGAGGATGGGGGAGGTTCAGAGTAGTCCAGACAAGTCCCCGTGTTGTGGGATGGGTACAGGGTCCCTTGGCCCTTTCCAGAGGAGGAGAGGAGGAGGAGGAGGTGGGAGACTTCCCAGGTTCCCAGCCCCAAAGCCTGGAGAGTACCCGGGGGGGGCAGGAATCTAGTTTGCACTGAGAGTTCATCCACTGAGGGAGGCCCCATAGTGTCAGGAGAGCTTGGGCGGGGGAACTGACAAAAGCTTCCCACCAGTTCTGATGTCTGGCAGTGTGACTCCGCAAGGGAGTGTGCGGAAGCCCTGATGGAGGGTGTTAAAAATTGGGTTTTTGGTTGGAAGTCAGGTTGATCCCTGTCCATGCAAGGACCCTCACTCTAGTCAGGGTATAGGAGAAACACACCCAGTTAACTCTGCTCAACCCCTTGGTAGCTTGACATGAGCAAAAAAGCTTAACCACAACCCACTGTGTAAAGTATTTGTACCAAAACGCACAGTAATTCAGTGTAACACTTCAAAATGGACATCACACATGTTTAGAAAAATAGTAAATATTTATCTAAATAATAATACAAGATAAGATACAATACACCTTTCACCATGCACCAATAAAAATATGACTTTAGCACTTGAAAACACCAAAAGAGTGCCTAGAGGCACAAATGTTGAAATCTGATGTTAAAGCGGTGCTGTAACAGAGTCGTTTTCCACAATGTGACCCCACTGGCACTGTTTACGGAGTTACATGGACCACCAGGTACAGTGCCTTAGCAAAATGTGTGGAGGCCGGTGCCTGGAGTCAGGCAAGAGGCGTCGCTGGATCCGATGCAGCATTGGTTGCAGTGCTGCAGGGTGAAGGAGCAGAGGCGTCACATAGAGGCATCGGGTCCTTGCAGCTGAGCAGTGGAAGTGAGGCGGCGTCGGTCGCGTCGGTGGCGGGGTGTCAGCCCCATGGCATCTCCAGCAAATTCAAAGTCTGGCAAAGTCTCGATAATGCGGGGCGACCTCACGGGGTTGCGATCACGTCATAGGTGCTCCAATGGAATCGGGTGTCACAAACATCGGATGTACGACACTCCAACTCATAGGTTTGTGCGGACATCAGCAGCTGCAGTGACGTCGGGCCTATGTTGACGGTTTGGTTGTCGCACCTAGGTGAGGACCACGGATTCCAGTGTAGGCGGCTTCACAGGCTTTAGGCAGTGGTGTCCTTAGCGAAGTTATACGGAATCATCTGGCATCGTTTCACAGGATTTTCACTTCCAGGGGCCCTGGAACTGGAATGGCACCATCTGGTAAGCTAGAGTCCATAACATGCAGACTCAGAGACTGGTTGGTGAAGCCTTTGCTGTCCTTGAGGCTTCAAAAACAGGAGGCAAACTCAATCCAAGCCCTTGGAGATTCCTCTCAAGGAGGAATGCACAACTAAGTCCAGTCTTTGTCCCCTTTCACAGGCAGAATCATCAACTACAGGATAGCCCAACAAAGCACAGTCACAGGCAGGGGCAGCACTTCTCCTCAGATCTTCAGCTCTTTTCCTGGCAGAGGTTCCTCTTGAATCCTTGAAGTAATCTAAAGTCTGAGGTTCTGGGTCCAATACGTATACCCCTTTCTGCCTTTGAAGTTACCCAACTTTAAAGGAAAGTCTCTGTTGTTTACAAGGTCCTGCCTTGACCAGCCTCACACTAGGAGGTTGGAGACTGCATTGTGTGAGGGCAGGCACAGCCGTTTCAGGTGTAAGTGACCACTCTTCCCTCCACTCTAGCCCAGATGGCCCATCAGAATATACAGGTTACATCCCAGCTCCCTTTGTGCCACTGTCTAGTGGAGATACACAAACAGCTCAACTATCAGTCTGACTCAGACAAGGAATCCACAAACAGGCAAAATTCTGAAAGTGGCATTATCAAACTAACAATCTAAAAAACACCTTCACTAAAAGATGTATTTTATATTATGAGTTCAGAGACCCCAAACTCCATATTTCTGTCTGTCAGCCACTATGTTAATCTATGAGAGAGACAGGCCTTGCAACAGTGAAAAATGAATTTGGCAGTATTTCATTTTTAGAATAGGTATAAACACATAAGTAAATCTCCTAACTTTAACATACACTGCACCCTGCCCTTGGGGCTACCTAGGGCCTACCTAAGAGGTGCCTGACATGTCTAAAAAGGGAAGGTTTAGGCTTGGCAAGTGCGTGCACTTGCCAAGTCGAATTGGCAGTTTAAAAATTGCACACACAGAAACTGCAGTGGCAGGTCTGAGCCATGTTTACAGGGCTACTCATCTGGGTGGCACAATTAGTGCTGCAGACCCTAGGCACCTCTACTGCACTTTACCAGGGACTTACTAGTAAATCAAATATGCCAATTATGGAAAAGCCAATTACACATACAATTTCACATAGGGAGCACTTGCACTTTCTTTAGCACTGGTCAGCAGTGGTAAAGTGCCCAGAGTAACAAAAACAGCACATACAAAGTCCAGCACATGGAAGCAACCTGGAAATAGAGGCAAAATGTTAGGGGAGACCACGCCAAGGATGCCAGAGGGGTAGGGGTGAGGAAGGACTCAGCCCGAACCTCTGTCCAGTCTAAGGGTATAGACACTGGGTTGAAGGGCCTGGTTTAGGGTATCACTCTTGAACTGGAGGGGGGGCGGTTGCTACAAGCATCCCTACCATTTTGTTTTCTGGGGTACCACTACAGGTGGAAGGTTGCAGAACTCTAGAAGGGTGGGCAGGGGGAGGAAGGACTTGCCTCTCACCCCCTTCAGCCTAAGGGGCAGACTCTGGGTAGGGAACTAGTTGCAGGGGAGCACACCTGGACTGGTGGGAGAGCTGAGCAGGAGGGCTGCCACAAGCTCCCTGACAGTTCTTGATTCTGTGGGGTACCACTCCCAGGAGCAGGGTATGGAACCTCTGGAGGATGGGTAAGGGGAGGAAAGCCTCGCTCCTGGCTCCTTTCCAGCCTGGGGGTACAGACCCTGGACTGGAAGACTAGTCTCAGGATACTACCCAATAGCTGGTGAGAGATGGAGTAAATAAAGTGGGCTCTGGGAGCATAGACAGATGGATCCAACTGGGTTTGGAGTGGCATAGAACCTTCAAGTGCTGCACCTGCAGTTGTGTGCTACTGCCCACGTTCTGTCGTCCCAAGTAGGGAAATCCATCAAGGTATTAGTTAGTCTGCCCTGGCTTAAGGCTGAAGGAGGGTTGTGTTGGAAATGGCCCTTTCTGCATGACTATCCCCAAATGTTTGCCTTTCTCCTCCTATTTCTCTGACCTTCTTTTCATTGGCTTTAGGACTCTGGGTACTTTACCACTGCTAACCAGTTGTAATGTGCATGTGCTCTCTTCCCTAGAACTTGGTCTGCTTGGCTTACACCTGTTTGGAAAATGTAATTTACCTGTAAGTCCATTGTAAAGGGTTATACCATATTCCGAAGGCCTGTAAATTAAATGCTACTTGTGGGCCTGCAGAGCAGATTATGCCACCGTCAGAAGTAGCCTTTCAAATCGGCCTCTGGCCTGCCACTGCAGTGCCTGCATGTGCAGTTTACTGCCACCTTCATACCCATTTCAAACTACTTGCCAAAGCCTAAACTCACCTTTTAGTACATCTAAGTCACCCCTAAGGTAGGCCATAGGTAGCGCTGCAGGCAGGGTGTGTGTATGTAAAAGCTAGGGTATGTACTTTTATATTTTAAATATCCTAGTAGTGACAAACAGCCTGTTTCATTTTTCACTACTGTGACAGCTGCTCATCTCAATAGTTAGCATTGAGTATTCCCTTGTATATCTTTAAGTAGTAATTTCTGATCTGAAAGGAGTAGTGTGGGCATGATTGATATGTTTGTAATGGTGGTTAGAAATCTTGGTTACTGGTGTAGGTGGATTTTACAGTACTATTTCACAAATGCAACTTTTAGAAAGTGGGCATTTCTCTTTGCTTGTGACTCTAGTGTTTTGCATCCTGACTCCAATCCACGTCTATGTTAGAGTGACAGCTACTATTGTGCATACTTTCCAGACACAACAAAGGAGGGGCTGGATATGAAAGGAGAGGCATCTGCATCTATCTGCATAGTGATAGTCATCCAGGGCTGGGAGAGGGGGAATTTGTTCATACCTTAAATGTCAACAGACTCCCACAAAGGGCTAATTTACTCTCTACTGATATCTGAAAGGGTTGTGTTACACTTGAAAGGGTTCTTTATAAGTCAGCCCTATGTGCTGGCCTGCTACTTGCTACCCCCTTCTGTGTCCCACACCTAGTGTTCTGCAGTGGCTAGCTGGAGGACCTCTGCTCCCTCAGAGTCCCCGTGCCGGTGGGACTCTGAGACTGACAGTTCTTACCTGTTTAAAATTGTTCATGGGGAGCATTTTATCCTTCACCCCTTTGGACAAACCGAGTGCATTGTGAGTGCCGCACTTCAGCTCCTTTTTATAAGACTAGTGCATGTTGAGTGCTGTCTAGCACTCTAAAGGAGGCTATTGTGAATGCCTGTCATGCCTGTTTTTTTTGTCCGTGGTGAAACGTTCCTCTCTGCCAAATAGCTCATGGTGAGCTCTCAAAAGCGTGTATTCCCCATGAAAACTGAGCGCTGGCTACTGTTCCCTAGACTAGCATGTGTTGTGCATTTAATAATTCTTCCAAAGGAGCCCCAACGCTGAGGACGCACCTCTGCCGTGACTTCATGGCAACCAAGGCTCTCCAGGAGTGACAACAGTGGCCACCCATGTGACCCGCATCAGATAGAGCAGATCCCCAGGAAAGTGAGGACCGCTCCCAGCATATCAGGAGAACCAACGGTGAGCTGGGGAGTTCTTCAGCCATCCCGCACTCCTTCGCTGGCAGTTCTGCATTTTTAAATAAGGCCAGGGTGGCCCTGTAGGAATTCTGGGGACTGTCCACACATGGTGGTGGGGGCACAACTTCAATCCTGTGCCACTCTTCACCATTATTCTCAGGGTAGAGCAGCTGCATTCCTTTTTTACTCTGATGGCGGGGAGAACTTTCCAAGACCTCCCCATGTGAATCGTACAGTTTGTTCCTTCTCTCCCTTTTTATGCTTAGGAATGGAGTTTGGTGGTGTTTGAGCTTATGATTGCCAGTGCGAGGTGAAACCTTGACCGAGGCACCCTTGTTTGCCCTAAAGAATTGGCCACATTTATAGAAATTATCACATTAAAGTAAAGGCATGCCTGCATTCTTAGTACAGGCATGTGATGCTATGCTTTATGGCTGATACCTAGATTATCCTATAAACATTAGTAGAGGTGCCGGTGCAATGTACCCTATGACCTTATAATAATATTTGGTGACTTATGTCTTTATTCATTACATGGTACATTACATGCTCTAAATGTTATTGTATGTCATTTGATACCTTGCATTGTTCAGGATAACGAGTACTATATAATGTGATTGCATAGTATGCATAGTAATGTTATTATGACATGTGCAACATATAAGCCTTTCTCTTATTGCACTCATTGTGATGGTTGATAATTGCCTAGTTGGCAAAGTAATTATTGATTCATGTCGTTTTGGTCTTGGGTTACGTACAATAATCATTTTTATATAACCCTGTCTAGACTATCTTTTTGTAGGGTATTTATTGTGGCCCTGGTGTGGGTGTGTTGCATAAATGCTTTACACATCACGTTTGGAGATATGCCTTACTTCTCTGTGCCAAGCTACCAAGGGGGTGAGCACATGTTATCTTTGATGTGTAACTTACTTGCCCTGATCAGAGCGGCGGGTTCTGCTTTACTTAGGTGCATACCTTAGCCAACCAGAAACCAAATTTCTTACATGAGGCAACACCATTTTTGATGAATACTTGTAATAAAAACCCTCAGCTGTTTTCTCAATGTAATAGTCCTATTTAATGTCCTCACCAAAATCCCTTCCTAGAGCTTCTTGGGTGCCACTTTATGCTTAATGTTTGTATTTTTGAAGATGTTTGCTTTCATTATAAATATGACTTTTGAAATAACTGATCATTATCATTGCAATGTGGGTGAATGCTACAGGTTTTGAAAACAGTATTGGTGCACTGGTCATTTCTGTTACCCATATTTTTCTCTAACATTTACTTCTGTAAAATGATGGATGCAAGATGGAGGATTACTGTTTGACATAGATGACAATGGTGTGCTCTTCTTCTGCTCCCTCTGCTTTCCATTGTCCCTATGGCAGTCTAAAGAGAATAAACAAGATTTTGCATCACATGAGATAAGTCCAAAGTGAGGTTTACCTATCCATCTTTATGTAGGTATTGACCAGTGTGATGCATTCTGGAAAAAGGCCCCTCCTAGACTCCTCTCACAGGAGTAAAATATGCCCCACATTGATAGTCTGATCCCTTGAATTTGGAGGATGCACAATCAGTGGCAGACTGATGGACCCACATGGTGAACTTGGACATAGAACCTGGAGTATCCCTAAAACATGTTAAACACCGTTTACAGTCCAATTTGGACCTTTCAACGAGTGATGTTTCTGCAATGTGGAGATAAGTGGTGCTTTTTCCCTCCTGGATAGGAGCAAGTCTAAAGCCCCACCTGCTGGGGCTCTGCTGGATGACCCTGCTGCCTTTCCAAATATTGCCTTCATAAGAGCTTGCTGCCAGGGTAAGGAGTCCAGGCGTACTCAGAGAGCCTTAAAGCCCTCTCTGCCCTTCGTCAGAGACTGTAGGAGGGCTGCTCAATCATGGTGAATCTGCCCTAACTATAAATACTTCGTATTGCTTTGACCCTCTTGCGTCTATAGTTGCTGAGCAACTTGAGGTCTTGCTAGCTGTCCGGGTGGAGAGGGCTCCATATAACCTTTGTGAAGTGACTTTGGCCTCATTTAAACTTCTTTACGACTGACAAGGGTCCAGCACCATCTTGGTTAAGGTTAGCCCTTTTAAGCATGAAGATGCTGAACTGGGGGTTCTAGGGTCCTAGGTAGTGACCCATTTTGTGCAACCAGCTCCACTCTGTGGTAGGCATAAATTCCTGGTACCAGTAAATATACTTTTTAAACTTTGACATTCTGTTTTCTATTTTGTGGATCACAAGGTGCACTGCTTTAACTTTTTTCTTTATACCTGATATAGTTTCCAAACACTATGGCCACAAACAGTAAACATTACTGATGTTGTCAAAACTCCATTGCTTGTATTGATTGTCGTTAGCACTTAATCTCGATTGTTGTAGTTGTTAACTGAAAGTCCTTACTGTTACTACAATGTTGCAACTGTTTTGTTGTAGTGCAGTGTTTTTGTTGCTGAAATCTACAGATATTCATTACTTTTTGGTGATTTTGATCTGCATATAATGCGGATGGCAAGTGGGAATGGTTTCATTGGCTTTCTAGTTAAGGAAAGGCTAGTTTGGAGATATCAATAGGTTTGCATAGTTTTTATACACTCCCATAAATCCTGATGATTGACTCTTAAGGCAGCTAATGTTTTGGTTAGGCTCACGCCACAGTATCTTGATCCATATGTGCTAACACACACTGGCGTAAAATGATGTAACAATATGCACTGAAATGATTAGGCTACCATAATTATTTCTTTGAAATGGTTATAATCTTTTGTCCAGCTACCTAGTGCTGTGTGGGCCTCGACATCTAGCTGACTTTCAAGAGCCCCTTGGCAATCGTAACCCATTAATTGTTTGAATCATTTTTAATTACCATGGCAGAAGGCTTTATCACAGTTATTTTGCTTACATCATGTCTATATTTAATATTGTTGTACAGTAGAAATGTGACATTTTTAAGCTATCATATAAGACATTGAGCCACAGGTTCTGGTAGTGCTTAATATTTAGAAGTATAAGTGCCAGCATCAAGGTTTTGCTCATTGCCCATGGCTGGCTCTGTGAAAGGTTGGGCGCACCACATGCAAAGCTTGAGTAGTATTGATTCCAGCTCCGTCCTCTTTCCAGCACCACCAGACTCTCCCTGCCCTTTTATCTCACTCATTCAGGTTCCTTTTCATCCTTGTTATCTTTGTCACTGTTTTGTCCTTGTTTCTTACCCTCCCCATTTGTGTTATTTCTCTGCTTTGCTGTGGGGCAAAGTCTGGTGAGGAAAAATGTGTTGAGCCCCAAATATGAGCTCCGGTGGGCCCTAGCACCAACCACCGGCTCAAATTAGACTCTGGTCTCTGTATCTCTGTGATATGTAGCAGCCCCACTCCCGACTTTGCTACAGAGAGATTGGGTGTCAGTAATACAAGTCTAAAACAATGATTAGATTGTGTTAAATACCAAAAGATATGTTGGATGTACTACCCCTTTCTATGTAAGTGTATTGTAAGGCCCAGATGAGCTTTGAGACAATGTGGAGGAATGAGGCTGCATTCTTTCATGGGGGTCAATGAACTTTGCGACTTTGCAACTTCAGAAAGATAAGTTGAAGTGTACAAAGTATCTGTTGTGAGTCAGAAATGACTTCCTGACTTGCAAAATACCCTTTGCGGCAGATTGGGAATTGAGAATTAAAACGAGATGAATCTATCAATGATTTCTGACCACAATTTTAGTTACAAATCAATGACAGAATACTGACCTGTCAGATCGAATATTAGCCATTCGCAAAGTGGAATCTGTCCGTGACTGACAGTTTTCACTGTGTGAATGATGGTTGCTAGCTCTGAGAAAGTTGACAATTGCCCATGTTAAAGCTACATGTTGCCACCGATGTCATTTACGGATTGCTAACTTCTATTTTTGAAAGCATCCGCTATCCCTTCTAGGGATAGGCGCTGCTCTCAGAGAAAATGTTGGCATTCAATCAAAACAAATACAGGGTTGACAGACTGCTTTGCCTTGCAGACATCCATCCCTGCTGCAACCACCGTTTGCAGGTATTCACAAATGAATATAACCTGACTAGAATTTTTGCGACTTCCTGTGAAAGGCAATTTGCACTGCTATAAATCAGTACATCAATCACAGCAGAAAATGAAGGCGGGGTAGCAAAGCATTAGGTGTGTAGAACACTGAACACTTTTCAAATCTACCTTTGTACATCAAGACCTAATTTTGAAAAAACATTGGTGGAAATACACGACAGGCTACACCAAAGAGGATACAGCAAGATCTGCAAGAACATGAAACACATATTTGGTACCTGGAACAAAAAATCGTTAAAATGGCACCTAATGTATATTTTACATTATTAAAGGCAATGCTGTCTTCAACATTCCCTCACTGGGTAGAGAAGTTACAGTGAGGGGTTTCCAGCACCCAAGTGCGAAGAGTGTGGCCTACTAGTACATTTAAGTCAGTGATGGCTAAAGCAGCCTCCTGGTGACAAAATTAGGTTTGGCAGGTCCTCTTACGTGGAGATGTAAGGCAGGACGCGCGCCAGCGTCACTGAGTTCTCAGTGTGCACTGGTCATTGGCACATTTGACCTGTATACATCAAACAAGCCCACTTTGGGACCTTTGTTTAATGCATACCGATCCTTTGTTAGATGTATGCTTTCTTTGTCACGTTATCTGCTTTCATAGTTTTGAGTATTTTCATCTATTTATTATTGTGTTCATCATGACCGATAAATGCAGTTTACCTTGTTTGACTATATTGTGAAAGATGTATAACAATCATGTATTATGAAATGCGTTCCTATCTTTAATATTAGCCTCTTCTAGAGTATATTTTGTTGTTCTGTGTTATGCATAAAGAAAAATACATTACAGTGAGTATGAGAACAGAAGATTTATATACTGAAACGTTCTAAGTATGGATGTACTTTCAGCATCGGTATTATTTTCATGTGATTAAGATGAGCTTTGTTATTTTACCTTTCAATTATTCATTGATAGGCTTTTTGAATATTTTCCTGCGCCTGAAGGGACAAACTGCATTAGAAAACCCAATATGGTCTGCTAAAGGAAACAAAGGCGAAAACTGGAAACAGGCACATGTTAACATACATCCAACCACATCATTTCAGGTAGGAAATGAACTGTATTTATGTATTGTAGCGGCTTCAAACATAAATGAACACGGTCAGTTGAGCAGCCTATATCAATTTACGTTAATGGACAAAAACATAATAATCCTTTTCAAATGGCAATTGCGGGCAATTCACAAAAGGTATTTTGAGCTTTAAATGTACATTTACGCATGATCTTGCTTTCATTTGCGAAAGGGACCCTGTATGGCGTAAAGGGGTTCATATTCCATATTTGCCAGCAGTAATTCCCATGCAAGGGGAGAGAATTAGTTGGATCAAGGCCTAGTTTGCCTTGTTATTTCGTGAGAGCCTACAAACTTGTGAGTTCAAGGCAATTCACAAGCTCCTAACCCACCCTTTCCCACCGTGGTTACAGCTAGAGTTTTAGTCCCTCACTGGACGAACTCTCCTGCCACTGGGGAATGGGGATGGATATCACCCCCATACATGATGCCGGTGTAGAGTATGGTTTTTCGCTACCTAAAAATATTTTCCTCTGGAGAAACTAAAGAAGAGGGGAAAAAATGTGCATTGGCCCTTTGGGATTTATTTTATCTGTGTGCAGTTGTGCTCTACATACAATTATTCATTAGGGAAAGAGCAAGCCATAAGGATGTCACATGACATATTGTAGTATTACGACTCACAAGCTGCCAGGTGTACTTAAAAGTGCAAAAATGTATAAGCATGTGCTTAGTAAGCAAACTCTGCGCAAACATTTACACTTTTTCTCATTCGTGCCTAGAAAGTGCAGGAAAAATACACGCATCACGATAGAAAGGCTAACCTAAATCTAGTTAAGACGTTTGAAACATTTTCAAACTTAGAACGTTTTGAAAGTTAGTTTCCAAGTGCATTTCTTGTTAACAGAAAAACCTGCGGAAGTAGATGAGCTCACTGTAGGAGGTGAGTGATAAATAACGTTCAGATTTGGAAGTGGTTTTGTCCAATATCTTCAAAAGCAATGCCATAGAAGTGATGGATGAGAATCCTTAACTGTGTTCACATATGACAAATGTCTGCAGCAGCGACTGATGCTCTCACGCTCTAGAAAAATTGGGGACCTTTCATAAAGATTAATAATGTATGTATGTTTCAGTTAACCTCGAATGCAATTGAAGCAAAACGTGCATTTGAGGAACTCAGATAGGCAGTTGTATATTCTATTTAAGACAGTTTTAATTAAAGCAACACATATGAGATGTGCCTTTAGATAGTCATTTTTGTATTGTTTTAGGCCCCATTCTTAAAACTATTTACAAGCCTCATGGCCTCCTGGGAGCACAAATAGCAGCATTTCCGAGTGCAGATTCAAACTTGTTGCTCGCAAAAAGGCAAATTGCGTTCGCAAATCCATTCAGTCCTGTGTATTATTACTGAGTATAGTGTACCTTTGCTGAATACATTTCAGAGCAGCTGGTCCTGGGGGTTCCAGAGTAGAGACAGCTGCAAGGCCCGGTGAAGCCCCTCAAACTCACACGATTGACCCTGGCTTTCTGTTGATTCCCACCCCCCCCCCATAGGTATTATAGTTCTAAGTTTGTGCCTTATGCTAAGAACGACCAGGGGTGCCTTGTGAGGCACTGCTTTTACCAGTTTTAATCGTAACATGAAATAACGTGTTAAAAGAATATAAGAGAAGTGCAGTGAAAAAGCTTAAGTGGAGCAAAGTGGATTATGAGTAAATCAAAAAAGTGCCAGACTTCGGAGAAACGTTCGAGAGGAAAATGGATGCGAGTAGGATGTTAAAAGATTAATGAAATGGTGGCTTTTTATTCTCATTTTCTGCTAATATATTATTTATTTTATAGACTCATTAGAATTGTAAATTATTTAGAATTCTTATATAGTATTTACAGTTAAAGAAGCTCAAAGATAAATCCAAATTATTCAGGAGGCATCTGAGCTTCTGATTCAAAATTAAAAATGCTGACTTTTGAAACAAAATGTTTGATGATTAAGTCAAACAAAGGTGTGCATGGTGACCTAACGTAAAAAGGTTTTATAAAAGGGGTTTTCATGATATTGTTGTAAGCTGTTGCAGCTGCAACATCTGCATTTTTCCCGAATTACACCTCTGAAATTCTAGGTCAGCTCCATGAAAGTTGGAAAACATCTCCAAATCCAAAGGGAGCAACGTTTAGACAGTTTTGTGAGTCAGCGTGCCTGAGACCTTCAAGCCCTTTGAACAGTCTTCAGTGGTAATCACTATAGTTTTTTTTTTTAAATAAAACGATAGGAATTAGAGCAAGAAACATTAGGTGATGTGCAAGTTTCACCTAAGGACCACATTGCCAAACTGTTCTCGTGTCCCTAATCCCAGAATGTCTGATTCCCTAGTGGGCCCCGGTAGGGTACTTAACTGACAGAACCCTAAAATGCCAGCCTGAAAGAGAATGAGAATTCAAAACTGATCACAGCATATTTTCAGGATATTAATAGTTAATGCAGTATATGGCATGGGTATCACACCATTTGTTAGTAAAATACGTTGTTTTGTACAAGTTGTACAGGGCAAGTATATGGAAAATAATTGAGTGTCGAAATTGAAAGGGTCATGAAGCTATGCCTGTGGAGTAGTGAATGTGGACAAATCATTGACAGCAAAGATTGTTTTTGTGAAATTTCGTCTTTGAGAATTTGATCTAGCTACAGTGCTGCCTACGATCGCTTTGAAAACATGTTTTTATCTGGAAAATCTGGCAATCGGTTGTTTTGTCTGATGAGGATCCCCCTAGTAACATACTACAGATTTTGTGGGAATGTATTCAAAGTTATTATGTTTGGGTAGTTCTGTGGTTATCTCACCTGTATCTTAAGAAACACTAAATAGAAATCTGCTTTTTGTATGCCATATCCTAGTAAGACATGGTTTCAGACGAGTTAGAGGACCCTATTTTGAAAATGTTCTAAAAAGACTGCTCCTGCTCCAGTTGGTTAATTCTGAATTATACTTTTATCTCTTAGCTTATATTTGAAGGAGTCAGAGGTCCTGGCATAGAAGGAGATATTGCTATTGATGATATAGCAATAATCGAAGGGGAGTGCCCAGTAGCACCCACAAACAGTAAGTGCTTTTTCAAAATGTATTTATTATGCAACATTTTCCTCATGTTACCTTCATATTAATTTATTTTTTGTTTCAAACTATTTTATTCGTTTTTTATAAGGTACAGAAAAAATGCCAGGAGGGAAATAGAAGGATAGGGGTATTAAACATTCATTTTAATGAGCAAATAATGGTGTATGAGTACATCCAGCAATTCTAGGTAATAATTACAGCAATTGTAGGTAATATAGACCCCAGCAGTTGCAGGTAATATAAACAGATGCTTGGGAACATAGTCATGTATATCTGATTGGTGGTGGAAAAGTTTTTACCCCATAAGTGAAAAGAGGGGAAGCAGAGAGGGGGGAAGAGTACAGACACCCCAAAAGGAATGATAAAGGGCTATTGTGAAGAGGGAGAGAAAGGGGGAGGCGGGGATGTCATCTGTTGCATTGCAAAAAGTATTAGTTATTGAGTGTCTGACGGGGAAGATAAAGTTCAGATAGTCTCCATTCTCGGGGTTGGGTGGGACACTGGAACTCAAGGAGGTCAGATTAATTTCTTGATAACATGAACAGAGACAACTTTCTTTTATAAAAAAGTTTTAAATGTCAAGGAATGTATCAGTCACTGGGAATTTCACATGAGAACATTCCATTCCATTGGCATTACTATCATCTGTGTGTGCCTTTACAGAGATGTTGAAATATATACAAATGAGTCTTGTCCTCACTGCGTAGAAGAGTACGTTATGCCACAATGGTAGACCATGTCCCCTCCAAATAGGAAAATGGGTGACACCAAACGTGTGGTAGCACTAATTGTGTTCTGCATTTTTGGGACTTACTGATAAAGTACAACATCAGACCCCATAGCCAAATGAAGCGGACACCCCTTTTGTGACCAAGTCTCCGTTTTGGGAGACTGACTTACTTAAAAAGTGATGGAGAAATACTAGCCAATATGAAACCTACTAGTTAGCACAGCAAGGTAAGGAATCTCATCTCTGATATTACAGAAAGAGATTAATAAAATTTAAATCATGCTTGACTATACACCAAAAGAAAAGCCAGTGCCTGAACAACTACTCCATGTCCCCTACAAATTTGAAGCACAGTAAAGCCGGGCATATTTTGACATTGAAGGACAGAGTAGCTGTGTTATGGATAACTTCTCTACGGCACATCAAGTTCAGAAGACATATCTCTGCATAACACTGTCTCACGTAGGCATCGGAAAAGTGAGAGATGGAGAGAAGAGCTAGATTTAGAATATTGTGCTTTAGAATGCTCTGAGGAGGCTAGTCATAGCTGTCTTCTTTTAAACGGAGATGCAGTATTTCTGTGGAAGCCAAAGCTGGGGGAAGAGGCAAGTGACACACTTGAATATATCTATATTTGTTCCTTTTTAAAGAGCACTGAAAGGACGTAAGACCCATGATTGGCAAATGCCGTGTTTACATAAGCATTTTTTACATATGCCACAGAGAAATATGATATTGTTGCTTTTAAAGTGTGAAAGATGGTTACATTCAAAGCACAATCTTTAACATTTACCTAAATATAAAACGTGCAAAATTAGTTTTCTTATTTTCTTTTAAAGAACATGTTGTTTGGAGAATGCTGTTTCTTCATTAAAATCACTTTAATAACCGTAAATGATTTGTAAGAAAAGGCAATTGCTCTGTTTGTTGGGATATAGCTCCACAATTTTTCTCTTGTACTTTATACAAAAACACGGATTCAAATAAGGATGGGCATATATTTTTGATTAATTAAAGAGTTAGTGAAAGTTTTAACATTGATATTTGCACCATTTCAGAGCCTTTTCTGGTCTACATTTGGGGGTGAGAGAAAAGTCATCAATAAAAAGCCTTGATAACCACAAACCCCCACTCTAGATGAAAGTTGGCGTGTGGTAGATGACCACCGTGGCCACAACCAGTGAAGTGGAGCTACACCTCTGTTGGTGGTTGGAGTGCCAACAGGTCTGGCCCCTTAGTTTTTCTGATTTACATGCCTGGGCCTAATTAGATCTCAACACACCTTTGAAACATGAGATATTGGACAAAGCGACATGTTAATGCCCCCGAATGAGCTAAGGGGACTAAATTAGGGAAAGCCCTGAAGTTGGGAATGTACCTACTATGATTTGTATATTTTAAAATACATTGAACTCTGGAGGGGAAAGATTGATGGTGGCCAACAGCTACAACAGCCATCACCCCAAGTTTTACCTACTAAAGCTGAATGAATATGAAGGAGTTACAAGCATTTGTTGGCTTGCTGTTGGCAATAATGGCATTAAGGCACAGGGAATTTGAAGTATTTTTGTTGGCCTTGGTTGTGAGGAATAGGGACAGAAAGTAATATTATCATAGAGGAGGTAATCCATCCATTACTTACAGTCATTTAAAAAAAAAAGTTTTGATGACAATTGACTATTAGCATGCCATATAACTTTGCTTCACAATCAAACTCAGATTCATTTTGGGCCACATGTACAGAGCATTTTTCCAGTCGCAAATGGGCCAATTTGCAGAATCTGCCCGCTTGTGACTAGAAAAATGCTTTTTGGGATGTACAAAACCCTAATTGCGATTCAGTAACTTATTACAGATTCGCAATTTGGGTTTTGCGATTCAGTACTAGGAAGGGGCGTGCTCAGGGTGTCCCTTCATAATACTGAATCTGAATGGTATGTAAGATTGTTTTGTGACCGTGATTGTGGTTGCAAAGCAATCGCAGTTTGCAACAATTTCAAACTGGTGTGACTCCATTTGCAAAGGAGACGGAGTCCCCAAGGGACCCCTTCCCTTTGTGAATGCATGCAAAAACCTTTATTAAGAGCAGACATTGGGCCCATGCCTACTCTTAAAAAATGAAACTGAAAAGTTTCATTTTTGTCTTTTTAAATGCAGCCTATTGTCCTTTAAGGAAAACAGGCTGCATTTAAAAAAAAAAAAAAGATTACTTTATATAGAAGCAATCACAGACATTCCCAGTGGGTCGCAAATTGTGACTTACCTCATTAATATTAATGAGATAGGTCTATTTGCGACCCACCGAGAATCGCAAAAGAAACTCAATAGAGTTTCTTACATTTGGAATTGTAAAGCTCCTAATTGTGATTCGCACCTTTGTGTCTTTGTTGTCCCGAACATACACATTGCCATAGAATAAAATATAAATCTAGAGTTTGCTTACTAGAGATTACTAGAGACTAATATTTCTATATGTCAGTGGTAAGAGGAGCAAGTTACGTACTCAGGGGTGTCTTCACGTGCTATTAATATTTTTGCTAACGTCCCTGGTGAATGGTTGCAGTAATTTCAGATGGAAATTGTGATCTATGTATTTCATGAGGCATGTGCCATTTTCGGTAGTAGATGGACAGATCTCCGCAATGCATGTTTTTAAATATATTGCCTCTGGTGATTCCTGCATGTATGGTCCGCTGGACATAATGATTGGAAAGAAAATTCCATGCCAGATCATGCATCCTAAGGAATTTTAAAATCATTGAGTAGTCCCTTGGAGACAGATTAAGGAAAAGTGGATCTCCTCTCATGTACACATTAATATTTATTTGAAAACAACATCCCTGATTGTTAGTATGTTTCAGTCACATTATAGAGTAATATCAGATGTTAACTCATCTGCCTTCTCAATGGAGATGAGTTGTTTTGGGTGAATGGGATTTAAGGGGGGTCAGTCCAAGGCACATGACGGCTCAAAACCATATCTCTATTCATGTGCATATCTCTCACAAGTCTGACATAACCTTCTAATAAAAAGCAAACTTAGATAATGGCAATCTGCAGGCATACATCAGAATATCTCACAGGGAACACCTAAGGTGGTCTTCCAGTGGTGCTTTATACAATAGGCGAGTGATGGATTTATTTTATCCTTTGCTCCTCTGACCCTTTTCTGTTTTTATTTTGTTTGATGATTTAGTTGAATTAGTTCTATTATCAGAAGTCTGTGTATAGTTATAAAATGCTCAAATATATGTGATTATCTCTGTATTTGGATGTAATCTGATTTGTGTGCTCCAAATTTAAATAAAGAATACCTCACATTGACTAAACGCTCTTAACTCTTGTCACTAAAATAAAAATGGTCTTCATAGCAGTGTTCAAAATACCACTGTTAACACCATAATCCTAGGCCTGCTGGGCAACTACCAGTTGTTAGTGTTAACAAATTGAAAGGGAGCTAATGGCACGTATCTGATATCTAGAATACAGAAACTTGCAAATCCACCAATTCATAGATTCACTCCCTTATGTGTCTGCATGTGTGCATGAAGAGCACCAAGAGTCATTCATCGCCACCAGTACACAGCTGGAGGAAGTGGTTGTCTGTGGAAGCTTGGGTACCCCCTGTCCATAGAGGGATTCTGCTGATGTACTGGCATAAGACCACAGATACCAAAGGACCCACAGTCCTAAACTCCAGACCATACAACACCTTGACAGCCTTTTAACATTGTGACGTCTGACCCTTTATGTTCCATTCTAGCATCCCTTGTGTGCAGCATCCTCCCTGGCAAGAGGCCTGCCTTCTTTTCCACAACTGTATTCTGGGAGTTAAGCCACCTATTCTTTATGAGTCACAGGGGTGATCCAATCATGAAACCACACATCTTTCACTGGGGACATAATCTGGTGTGGGTCACAGCAACACAATAAAGTGTCGGGTTCACATTGATACATTCATTCATAGGCATGAATACATGCATCCATAGAAATCACTGCATCTTATTTTAGGTGTGTTGAGTAAAAGTACAACTTAATATAGTAGACACAAAAACTGTGCAGTGTACCATGCATTCAAAAGATCAACCTACTTGTCTCAAATGGCTGAGGAATTTGCTTTAAAACCATTAAAGGTTAGTTGCTGCATAGTTCCATTTTCGACATACTAGCAAAAGGTAAATTTAGAATATTGTGTTTTATGGAACTAGTGAAATAGATGTGTTGAATGTAGTGATGGATTATCAGGGACTTCAGTGTTCGCCTCATTTTCCACATGTGGACAGTTCTGAAGCTTTCTGTCTTCCACATTTTGCTACTGGTCTGCAGCTGTCTTTTACACTCAGTTGGGCATTATTATACATTTGGTTTTTTACATGTTCTTGGCTTTGATTCAGTGCTTAATTTGAGCCAGTGCTTGCCGGAGGGGGACACCAATGCTCGTTTTTGGGGACCATCACTTTTTGTCTGCATCAGACTTTTGTCAAGAGCATGAGAGGGGAAAAAAAGACAAATGATGGAGGACAAGAGTGACTGAAAGTCGTCATAAAGGGAGAAAAGAGTACTACTGCAATTATCTTGCAGGAAGGGTAAAATTATGCTGCTGTGTTTACTAAAGTATGCATAAAGAAAAGAAAATTACACAGCATAATATGGCACATTAAATAATTATTTCGTCATTTTTTACACATCCTAACACTATCTTAACAAAGCTTTCACCTCATTATAACCAATCTTGACACCCTGTCTGAAGCCCAAATAAGCAACAGGGAGATGACCAATCAACCTTTGTGGAGAGTACTTTACTCCGCAGCAACTCGTGTTGCTGTATTATTAGTAATGATTGATCAGTTTGAGCAAGAAACTATTTTGTAATTAAAATCTGCAGATTGAGCAGAAAGTTATGAATTATGTGGCATATGTACCTAATCCATAATTATGCAGATAACTCTGAAGCCGAAAAATAGCATAACTCCTGTGACCATGCTGGTAGGCCACCATATCGTTATATCTGCTACTCTGCCTAAAAGTCAATATCTATCACACATTTTCCCATCCATAAAACTTGCGCTCCTTATCCAGTTCAGCCTTTGCTGAAATCCAAACCACTCATTTGTATTTAGCAAGATGGTTCAGTGACTTCAATTCTCACTTCTTACATCCAGTGTGACTTGCAGGCCAAAAGTTCTAATGCTAACAGAGCCGACTCAGAGTTTCATTCATTCCAGGTTGGTACATCTGACATCATTACATTTTTTAATCATATTACCTATCATTTACAGTGCCTAGAAAAAGCAAAAACAATCATGTTAGGTGAAATATGAAAGAGCATCAGTCTTCTAATTTCAAATATGTCAACTTGAAAAAAAGACTTCATTGTGTGAGAAAGAGGTGGTGCTTTGGGTGGGGCAGGGTCTTGTGCCAGAAACTACCTGGGAGACATTTCTGCCCCCTCCACCCACCAGCCTCCCCAAACCAACCTCCTCCCCCATCCCCAGAAAAAGAAAAGCAGCTTGCAGAGGCTGGTGCCTTCTCCTGGGGTGTTTTCCACAGTCCTTAATTGACATTGGCTGTTCAGCGTTTCCTTTGAGTTGGAAGCCCTGTGTGTGAAGTGGTAGACCGATCATCTTCGCTGGTATCGTGTGATATTGGCTCCTCACCAAGTACCCCTCCGAAGGAAGCCGATATCTTGTGACACGCGGTGTGAGTTGGCAGGTCTGTAATTTCAAAGATAGCTGCTTATGTCATTAACCCCTTCTACTACTTTCATGAGTCTGGTAGATAGAGTTATAAGCTTAATACTCTTTTCGATTTTTTTGTTAAGCATCATTGAGATTTAGTGGGTGTTACATTTAAAACATATTCATTATAACTCCTGGTAAATCTCGTACCACTGTTTTTCCACTTTCTTGGTCAAAAATGCACAATACTAATGAAGATGTAAGATGTTCAATGGTATTGTCTTACCCATGTCTCCAGGTTAATCAGAAGATTCGCTGCTTTTAACATTCATCATTTTTCTCCTTTTTTAAGGTACAGTCGGCGGAATTACTGGGACAAGAGTTCATATATGGCTGTACCCCGTTATCCTTCTGATTTCTACGCTCAGTCACCGAAGGTGACCTTATACCGGCAGAGGCTGCGAAAGATTCACTAGGCACTGGCAAGAAGAAAGAGTCTTTAAAAATGGACATCAACAAAAATAAACTACCAAAGAGTCCTCAATCGGTTATTGACTCAAAAAGCACTGGGGAAAAAAAGGCATCATTAAAGTATACATTATTACAAGCCGCGCTTGAAAGTGATTGGCCTCCTAAAAAGACGAGACCTCCGGGAGCTTCTGTGGTTAAGAAGAATACAGCTTCATGTGGTGGGACTCGGAAAAAGAGCTATAGAAATCCTTGTCAAAGCACAAAGTCATGGCTGGTTTTGTTTCACACAAATGCAGTTTGCTTGTTACCATGGAAACCTAATGGCCTGCCAATGAAACCTCACAGTAAACAGGGTACATGAAGACCTGGCATTCATTTTCCTTTCAAGAAGATTTTTTAAATACAATATACATATAAGTAGACCCTTTTAACATTGGCTGTAAGCATTCTTAGAAACAAATGCCGTTCCTCAAAGCTGTCAACTGCATCCATGTTTCCTTTATTTCATGCCTATGCTAGAAACCTATATAATGTCTATTTTTGCATGCAATACTACTCGGGGTGCGCTGCCCGGGGTTACACATCACGCAGGCACAACCAAACTTGATTGTGGCCAGTTGAGTACCCTCCTTCCCCCAGCTCATCTGTTCTAAACAAAGAAACCAAACCACTCGCTTTTATAAATTGCCATGGATACCAAGTGCCTTCTATGAAACAAGCCTGAGATGTTTTGACACACAAGCTTGCACTGCGATCAGTGGTTTGTGTAAAACTGTTTTATAAGCAAACCACAGCCTACACGTGCAAACAACAGGCGGGAAAAGAGACTGCTTCTGAAGAAGGACGGCCTACTAAGTTGCTGCATATGCCCTTTCGGATAAGATATATGTTGTTTATGTTTCTTAGACAGCCATGACCTTTCCACTTATTATCTACAAGAAAATCGCTTCCTCCGCTACTGATTTTAGGAGCAACACTTAGTTTCCACTAATCGAATGGAGGACCAAGAGCAAATGATTTCATCATATATGCCAGGTGCATAATACGCTAAAAGCAAAAGTCAAGTACTTTTTTGCGCTGCCCTTCATTTTGAAATGAAAGAAGTGCTCGCTGACGAGGAAAAAAACATGCGTGTGCGTGGCTGCCGTGCGTTCAAACTCTACAGTAACTAAGGGCCTGTAAATCCGGCTTTGCTATTAAAACACTGAAGGTGTCATGCCTCTGCCCACTAGACTGACTCTGTGCAGATTGTGAAATATTATTTTATTATTTTAGCAAGATTAAAAACAACACTTTTACAAGAAAAACCCTGTAAATTGACTTTTGAGCTACCTGAATACAGACTGTACCATACCTTTAACCAGCCATTTTTCCAATGCATTGTAAAGCTCCCCTTATATTGTTGGTTATGACAATTTGAAAAACCTTTTTTTCCATAAATTATCTCAGCTTTTAACCTGAAAAAAGACTTTTGTCTACGTACAAATATTATTATGTGTTCTTTCAAAACCCTAGAATAAAGAAATACTGATATGCAAGAAATTGGGATATACCTATTAAAAATATATAACATTTGAAAATATTGATATAAAAAGCACAAGATGATGTAGTAAAACAAATGAAAGGCTTGAGTTTTTTTATTCTGTAGAAATGTTTGTGCAAATTCAGTAATGCAAACTGAAAAGATAATTTTACAGCCACATTCAATAAAGCCTCTTTCCAGGTAAGGTATTGCAAATGGCTTGTGTGTTTGTTACATTACAGACATTTACCCACCAAATCAAAGACATATCAGAAGAACATTCCTATTATGAGACAGTTTTTATTTAACAGTAAGGAGAATGATTTGTCCATTAAAATATTTTACACTAGACTTTTATGCAGGCATTTTAACACACAGAAAATGAAGGGTTTTAAAAGTGTGCATCTTTCATACTGCTAATTGTTTCATATCTGCTATCATTAGCTTACAATACGGAGGCATCATGAAAGGCCTCTTTTACGTTGGGCGTTTTTTTAAACAGGTTTTATTGGGTTTTTGCTCATAAGCAAACAGGTATAAGAAACCTTGGCAGGTCAACTTTTTCGAGCAATTCTTCAAACGAAAGGAGGGTTGAATCACTAAACAACTGTCCCACCCTGACGAGTCCAACGTATGGCCATTCCCTGAGAGCATCCCATTCTCCCCGTGTGGCAAAAAGGACAACTTGCTAAGGGGGATGTCTGGAGAGTATAGAGTTCGGGTATGCGTTTTCCTCAACGCTCGTGCCAAACATTTTCTAATGACCATGAACTCCCCTGAGACCCCCACAGGGGCACCACCCACTTGTAACAATGTTGCGACCAGGTCATGTGATGACATGACTAGTGGGCCCATTTCCCTGTCAGGATATTGTCTGCCCCCCACATATTGTATGTACCATTAGAGCTGAGCCGCTAAATAGTATGATTCAAAATCTAGGGCTACCAAGCCACCTTGCGATGTTGGGTGTTGCATTGTGGAGAGGGCTACCTGCTAATGACCCTCGCCACAGATAAATGAGCTTACCTGCGAGAGGAGTTCTGTAAGGAAGGATCTGGTTATCCACAGGTGGAGCACACTAAAGATGTATAGAAACCGAGGTAAGACAATTATCTTCCGCAAGGCTACGCGCCTGCTACCACCAGCACTAATGTCGTTCAGAAGCCCAAATGGGACTTCAGATTCCTCTTCAGGACATCTATGTTCCCTTCAAATGTATCAAACTGGTTATGATAAACTTTCACTCCAAGGTAGGAGAGGCAGTGAGCCTCCCAAGCTAGCAAAGTAGTCCTCACAAGGAGTCTGGCTTCCGGTTTCCCCCTCAAATGGTGAAAAGGCAGGTCTTTTGCCAGTTGTTGCCCAGACCGGACATTGACCAGAAATCCTCTAGTAACGCCTTGGCCCCAGACAGGCCTCCTATTGTGTTACTGAGGAAGAGTAATAGGTCATCTGCATATAGGCCTATTCTCTGTGTGACTAAGCCCATCTGAATCCCGCTGAAGTGGGTCACCGACGTGGTTATGCATGGCAAAGATTTGATTGCTATCAGAAAGAGGAAGGGCAACCGTGGGCAGCCCTGTTGAGATACTCACTCCACGGCATAGCTGTCTGATTTGGTGCCCCCTGGGCTGTAGGGTTGGTGTACAGGAGGCGTGTCCAGGCTATAAATTCTATTTCCTTCCCCATACACAGCATTACCCCATAGAGCTAGTCCCATTCCAGGCCTTTTCCATGTCCACCGGTAGAATAGCCGAGTTTTCTGTGTCATATGTGGTCATGTCCAGCACTGCCATTAGGGGCTGCACATTGGTGGGTATGTTATGGCTGGGGATTAACCCTGCTTGTTCTGGATGTATCAGATGCGTCATAGACGGAAGCAGTCTGTTGGAGAGGACTTTATTCAATCATTTATAATCTGCGTTTAACATAGAAAGAGGACGAAATGTCTTGAAGTCTGTCACCAACTTTCTGGGTTTTAAAAGGGGTACAACTAAGCCCTCCCAAGTGGTCAGGGGGAGGCCTCCCATGTTTTAAGCAGCCCCATAAAGGGTCGCTAATCAAGGCATGAGTTTTGAGGCATATGTAGCATAGAACTCCACTGAGAATCCATCTGACCCTGGAGTTTTGCCCCTTGCAAGCCCTTTAATGGCACCAAGAATTTCCTGTGTTGTGATATCCGCTCCCAGACTGCCCAGGTCTTCCACCAGGAGCCATGGCGAGTGGGATTGACATCAGAGCTGTACTTAAAGAATCATCCTCATGCTGGGTCCTGCTGACATATAAACCTTGGTAGCAGTTTAAAAAGCAGTGATTAATCACTTTTTGGGATGCAGAATGTATCAGATTGGAGACAATAGTTCCAATATGGGACTATTCTGTCTGGTTGGGTCAGCCAACTAGGCTAGTAGTCGTCCGGACCGGTCTTGCTCCACATGATTCTGTTCCATGTATATCCTCTAGTCGAACAATCGAAGCCACGCTGTGTGTGTCCCTACAGTTACTCTGGCCTTGAGTAATGCTGACTGTAACCCTGGACAGTGTTGCTCAATCTCGCGCATTACTATGTCCACAGTTTCTGCCTCCTGTAATAGGGTGTGTCTGATACCCATCGACTCACCAGGCAGAGTCCTAAAATTACTGACTTGAAGGCATCCCACTCCACCTGCAGGTTGGAAGCTGTTCCCATGTTATCCTTGAAGAAGGGCCATATTTTCTCGCTGATAATTTCTGGGAAGATCAGGTCCTCCAGCGCCTTAGGATTCAACCTCCAGATGGGGATCTTAGGGTGTAGTCTATGCCAGTGTAGGTGTAAGAGTACCATGTTGTGATCTGAAATGGTTCTGGACAAGTATTTGGTGCCCTGAAGTGGAGTATGTATGTCCGTGGTGCATACAAAATGCATCAAGCTGGACATGTAATTAATGCCTAGGGGAAAAGTAGTAGTAGTCTCGAGTGGAGGGATGCCAGCGCAACCAGGGGTCAATTAGATCCCAGTTTTGCTGCCAGCCTGCAAAGGCTCATGTTGTGAGAAATATTGGGGAGCCTCCTAAGGCGGGATGAGATCTAAGATGGGGTCAGCAATACAGTTGAAATCCCCTCCAATTATTATAGTGTGAGTTAGTAAGGGAGCTAGATGGGCTGTTATCTTCATGAGGAAAGCAGTTTGGACTATATTTGGGCCATATGTATTAACAATACTAACATCCCTCCCATCTAATTTGCCAGTGATCACCAGATACCTGCCTCTGAACAGATATGTTGAAATGGGACCCCAGCTATAACCCATATCAACACTTCTCTTGCAAATGCAGAGTGGTGTGTGTATTAGACCTGCCCCCTCCAACGGCGTTGCAAAGCTTTGCCTTCCTTAGCAGTTAGGTCTCTTGCAGGAGGGTTTTATGGACTCCACTCTGCTTTAAATAAATACATTGATAAGAAAATACTTTGTATCGTTTGGTAATGGAGTGAATACCAGGGACATTCTAGGATATTAATTTATAGTCCATAGTGACATGACCAATGTGCGGGTAGTCTTAATAGGGCTGTTCCCAACATTGATGGGTGGAGTATTGCTACAGCCGTGGTGATGCTAGGATTCAGTGTGCTGTCTATGCGTTTCTTACTCAGAGTATCCCTACCAAAAAAAGCAGAAGTAATTAAACAACACAACAACTCCCAACACCCTCTGCTGAGGACAGGAAGCAGAACCCCTCCCATCCAAACCTCTAACAAAACATACGGGCATATTTATAATCCCCTAGCGTCACTGGAGCATCACTTTATGTGGCGCGCCTGTGGCGCTAACCACCATTCCATATTTACAAAAGAGGTGTAATGCCAATTTTTGTGGTGTTATGCTTCCTTGTAAATATGCCCACTCTGACGCAGTATTCTGCATCAGAGGGGCGTGCAATGGGTGTTGCTGTGGATGTGCCACAGCAACACCATTTCCATTTTGATGCTGCCTCAGATTTACGAGCGTTCATAAACCTGAGGCAGCACCAAAATCTAATGCCACAGCCAGGGGTGGCGTTGGCAAGGCAACATTTTTTGCTATTTCTATGCATGCAGCATTCTGCAGCACGCATAGTAAGAGCAAATGCCAGAAATTATTGTTTATTTGCAGGAAGGTGTCCCTTCCTGCACATGAACGATCATTTGAAAATGGCGCTTTGGCACTTCTGCGTGTGTTGCATTCTGCAGTACACACAGAAGTGCCAAAGCGCCATTAGTGATTGTTTATGTGCAGGAAGGGACCCCTTCCCGCACATAAACAATCACACCTCTCAATGCAGACATCCTTGCATGATGGTGCAAGGATGCCTGCTTTGGTGCTGGCAGCTAAATTTAGTGCCAGCACAGGGGACAACACAGGCGTACACTCTATTCACTTAAATACGGCGCATCCCTGTGTTGTGAAAATGATGGACCGCAGCGCTGCCAATTTTGGCGCAGCATCGCGCTCTGTCATTTTCCCATAAGTATGGGGCTTAGAGCCTACAATAAGCTCCTGTTTCTCTCTAAAGGGGTGGCCAGTGCAGTTGAGCTCTCAGCCGTCCGCCTAAGCTCCCATCGACAGTCTAATACAAAAAGTACCATGGGAAGTGATGAGGGGGAAAGGCAAATCCCTCGCCTCCCTCTCTTGAGGGCGACAGCCTATCCCTGCCCCATTTGTCCCACACCCCCCAAGAACACCGTTCAGGCGCTGGCACTCATCTGAGTTGTGCCAGGAGTCACCACCAGGAGGATTATAGTGGACACATCCTAGCTGGAAT
Source organism: Pleurodeles waltl (assembly GCF_031143425.1). Taxonomy (NCBI): domain Eukaryota; kingdom Metazoa; phylum Chordata; class Amphibia; order Caudata; family Salamandridae; genus Pleurodeles; species Pleurodeles waltl. The sequence goes on from NC_090448.1 coordinate 1,070,359,603, forward strand.
ATCCATGGTCTGTGTCATTGCTTGCATCGTCTGTAGGCACCCACAGAGTGGACAGGCTGATAGTAGACTCACTCATTGATGCCACTGCATCCACTGCTCTCTGCTGCTCTGATTGCACCTGAACCATCGTTGGTGCTGGGGGTTTTCCGGAGGTCTGCAATGTGCGGGAGTGGAGCCTACGAACAGCTGCACCTCTCCTGATTTCCCCGGTGGTGCCAGGACTGGGCTGGAGATCTATCCATGTCCATGCCTTCTGCGGAGTATTGAATAAGCATGAACCTTCAGGGATTATTACTCTCAGGCAGGAAGGTTAATATCATGGAATTATGTAGAATGAGTTTGCAAAGATTCTTTTCTACTTCTGTAAAAGTTGCATGTCAATGCTGCACCTCTCGAGTGAAGTCAGGAAAAATCATAACTCTAGTGTTGTCAGTGGTGAGGTTCTCTCGTACTCATGCTTGTTTTTAGGATGTGGTCTCAGTCCTTATAATAAAGTTGCCGAGCTACCACTGGTCTTGGTGGCATTCCCAGTAGTAAGGGCCTTGCGGGCGCTCTGCAGGCTCGATCTATGACAAAGAATGCTGAGAGGCCCTCTACTGCAACCTCCGTGCAGAGCCAATTCTCCAGGTACGACACCATGTCCTTGTGTTCACTACAATCAGGCAGTCCCACGATCAAGATATTGTTACGGCATGTCCTATTTTCAGCATCTTCCACATGGGCCTCAAGTGTTTTCAGTCATGATTCCATGGTCAACAAATGGCCGTTATTGGCTGTTACTGCATGCTAGCCCAGTCAGTTCTTTTTCAGTGGCCATGACCCGCTCAGCGAGGCATCTATGATCATCCTTCAGGAGCCCCAGGTCAGCCCCCAACATGTCTATTTTTATTTCTAGTGCCTCCCTGGAAACCATGATGGCTTGCTAGACATCTTTGAGTGTGGGTGTCAAATCAAATCAAATCAAATAGTAACTTTATTTTGGCTAAAAGCCATAAAAGTAAACAATAAAACACCATATCATAGTTGAGCAAGCTAAATAAGTTATAAGATCACATAGTTATTGAAAACAGTGCAAAACAACCATTTTTCTTAAAGTCTTAAAATCCTAAAATATTAAATATACAATTATTAGGCCATTATATCTTAACGCCAAACAGTTAAAACTTGTTATGTTGAATAAAATAATCTAAGACCAATATGTTAAAACACGCAATTATAACAATTCTCTGGTTCTTATAGCCCATGCACTTTGCAGGAATCTTGCAACTGGAAAAACTATTTTGTCATTTGTGTCAGTTGTCAAAAAGCGTTATGCTGTATTCCATTCCCTAATCCCCACTGACCTACATAGCGGAGCAATCCACTTCTTCCTAGGTACCAAGGGCCGTATTTATACTCTGGTTGCGCCGAATTTGCGTCGTTTTTTTCGACGCAAATTCGACGCTAAACTAAGGCCATATTTATACTATGGCGTTAGACGCTTCGGGCGCCAAAGTGCCCGGAGTGTGCGTCATTTTTTAGCGTGAACCCCTTCCTTGCGTTAATGATATGCAAGGGAGGCGTTCCCGTCTTAAAAAATGACTCCCAGGCCTTTACGTGGTATTTATACTCCCGGGCAAAAATGACGCCCGGGAGTGGGCGTGGCCAAAAACGGCGCATTTGCGCCACTTTTTAACGCCTGGGTCAGGCATGGCGTTAAGGGACAAGTGGGCTCAAAATGAGCCCAGAGTGCCCTCCCCTGCCCCCAGGGACCCCCCCTGCCACCCTTGCCCACCCCAGGAGGACACCCAAGGACGGAGGGACCCATCCCATGGACATTAAGGTAAGTTCAGGTAAGTATTTTTTTTTTTTTTTTGTGGCATAGGGGGGCCTGATTTGTGCCCCCCTACATGCCACTATGCCCAATGACCATGCCCAGGGGACAGAAGTCCCCTGGGCATGGCCATTGGGCAAGGGGGCATGACTCCTATCTTTACAATGATAGGAGTCATGTTGATGGGGGATGGGCGTCGTTAAAAAATGGGGCAAGTCGGGTTAAGACGATTTTTTCGACGCAACCTGACTTGCCCCATTTTAAGACGCCCATACGCCATTTTCCCCCTACGCCGGCGCTGTCTGGTGTACGTGGTTTTTTTCCACGCACACCAGGCAGCGCCGGTCTGGTAGCGCCGGCTAACGCCATTCAATAAATACGGCGCCCGCATGGCGCTTCAGAATGGCGTTAGACGGCGCTAAATTTTTTGACGCTAAACTGCGTTAGCGCAGTTTTGCGTCAAAAAGTATAAATATGGCCCCAAATATCTAGGGCAAAAAAACATAAAATATGTGAGTGACTCTATTGTCTTTTGGCAATAATGATAGAATATTGAGTTACTATCCTCCGCTCTCCATCGTGCTGTAAATGTCTTGAGCGGGAGGATCCCTAATCTGAATTTGATGAAAAGTGTTTTAGTATAGGGAGGATTTACATTGTCCATATAGGCCTCAAATTTGGGGCTACATTTATGGTCTAGGAACTGTAGGGTCCGACTGCCTTGCTTTTTAGACCAGATTTGAACCAAGATATTCTCCCAGTAGCACCTTTTTACACGCTCTTTTACTTCCTTGGTCAAATTATGAGGAGTACTCCACACCTCCTCCATCTTGAGGAGTTTACACTTATCTCTGATGTGTCTAAACCAAGGGATATTTAATGCACAGTCACCTACGAGAAACTCATCTAATGCTACATGGAGGGTGGACAAGTACTCCGAAGTCCAAAGATGAACCCAATACATGAGTGGTCTTAGTGCAATTTTGTTATGGATCTCGTTTAAGGCTAGGTCAAATCTAAGGGGGGTGAGAGGGGTACTCATCAGTAGCAGCAAAAAATTCCTTATGAAACGGTTTTCTACTGTAGTCAAACACCTAGAGTTAGAGTATCCCCAGAGCTCAGCGCCATAGATTGAAGCAGCAACTGCTGCGGCTTTATAAACAGTAATGGCGGGTGATATCTCCCCTTCCAAAGTATTGGCAATTTTCCTCCCTATCGCTGTTGACCTCTGCCTGAGTACTGTCAGACTCTTCCCAATCTGTGCCAACCAGTGTTGGTCATCACTTAGCCTGATCCCCAGATAGTCAAATTGGCTGACTCTCTCCACTGGTTGTCCTGCTATGGTAAGTTTCCCCCTAAACGATTTATGTGGGTTAAAAGCCATGAACTTTAATTTTGTTGGATTTATTTCAAGACCTCTAGTAAAACAAAAGTTATAAAAAGCATCCAGTTCATTTTGTAAGCCCATGGGTGTTCTCGAGATTAATAAAGTGTCGTCCTCAAACATTAAAATGGGGACGGGGATCCAGCTAGCCTTGGGGCATCATGGTTGCAGTGTAGCAGTTGGTCCGCCGCACCATTAATGTAAAGATTAAACAATGTTGGTGCAAAAATGCACCCCTGCCCAACCCCCCTATTGACAGGTATAGCTTCCGTTAGATCGCCACTTTGTGACCAACGTACTTGAGCGTAAGTCCCTTCATGTAGGTACCTAATCAATCTTAGTAATTCTCCTTCAAGTTGATAGCTCTCCATGACATTCCATAATAGATCTCGAGGTACCATGTCAAAGGCAGCTTTTAAATCTATAAAAGCTACATATAGATGTCTCTTATTAAGTGACAAGTGTTTCCAGCAGAGAAGGTTAAACCTAAATACCTGATCTATTGTACTTATTCCTTTTCTAAAACCTGCCTGGAAGTCGGAGAGAATATGAGAATCCTCTATCCAAGCCTGTAGTCTGTTCAGTACCTGCTTATTGAATATCTTTTGACTAACATCAATTAGGCTAATAGGCCTATAGTTGGAAGGTTGTTCTCTTGGCCCTTTCTTATAAATATGGGCTATGATTGCTCCTTGCCACGTGGTAGGAAGTCCTCCCCCCCTCCGTATCTTGTTACTGAGCGCATTTAGATACAGAGACCAGGTTGTCGGTCGGGACAAATATAAATCACCTGGGATGCCTTCAAGACCAGGGGCCTTCCCTTTCCGTATTGATCGAAGAGCCAGAGTTGTTTCTTTTAGGGAGAAAAGATCCAGGGCGAATTTGGGCGATATAACTCTCCCATCCATAGAAGTATTGGCAAAGAGTTCATTAGGTTTTGAAGAAGGAATAGTGGTGCTACTAGTTTGAGGTTTTCTGTATACATTTTTAAAATACGTCACCCAAGTTCCTGGCGAAAGTCAGCGTTGGACTCCCAGAGATAGGGTGAATGGTGGACTGCTGTGTCTCATCGTTTAGTGTAGGGAGGGCTGCTTCCCTTGGTCATACGTTCCTTAGCAGGTTCTCTTTCCCATGACTATGTAAGTGTCATGCCCTCCAAATCAGTATAGCCAGTAGCTCAACAAAGGTGTCCGATCTTCAACGGGAAAGGGGTGGATGTGCCACCTAGTACCCTGGGCAGCTTCACACCCCTATACAGAGGCCCCCTAAAGATGCCAATCATGTCCTTCAGGTCAACCATCCCTTCATTACTTTGGATTTAGGTGGAGGCAGCTATTCATCGGCCAGGATTTTGTATACTTTAGAAGTTGTCAGCTCGCTGGCCCTATGCAAGCTTTCAACTTCCAAAGCAGCTGGTGGGCCACTCCAGATCCCCGGGATTATTACAGTTGTAGTGAGGCCAACAGGAGAGCAATTCCACTGAAAGCACAGAGAGGCTCAGGCCAGTCAGATGTAGGTAAACGAGAAAGCCCATCTACCTGGATCATGTTGTCACAGTATTTGTGAGCAGGGCCAAAGTGGCATGAACAGGATTAATGTAGCCTACGTGTTATTTGAGGCCGCAGCGGGCACGCTACCATCGATCACAGCTTGTGAGCCCACCACAGTCACCACCTTTGTGTCCCCAGTTGACCTGCTGGGTGTGTGGGGAGCAGTCCAGTCTGAATGAGGTCCAGGGCCCAAGCAGAGTGAACAGGTGTGATGTGGCCTGCGTGTTATCCGAGAGCTCAGCAGGTACCCTACTGCCGATTGCGGCTCATGGGCCCACTGCAGTAGCAGCCTCTTTGTTCCCAATTGGCCTGCTTGCCATGTGGGAGGCTGGTCAGTCCAAATGGAGTCCTCCACTGTGTGCCCTCAATGAGGGGGGCCATCCCTCAATGCTTGGTTGCCTCCTGTGCTCCCGCCCATGGCCCCCACCCCACCTCAGTTCCAAGAATCTTCATGTGTAGCAAGAGACAATGAGTGGAGGCCGTCTCCCTGCCCAAGATCCCCCAATCCCCAGTGTATGGGTAGGTCAGTCTAGTTTTAACAGGCCCCCTGGTGGGGAAAATTGCAGGTATCAGTGGGGTGGCGGCAGCGGGCCACCCACGCCAACCACAGCCAGAAGGCATTTCCCCACAATGCTCACCGAAGTCTGTGTACTTGCCACAGGCACAAGGGGGGTGGTCCAGCGTCTGTCAAACCCAGGCAGCAACTCCCCCTGCAACGTCTAGCCTGGGGACTCCTTCTCTTTCCCCTTCTGCATTGTGGCTCCAGCATATCCAGTCCATCTGAAGGCCTCTCCCACAGCTCACTGCTCTCACCTGTGGCGTGGGTTTAGTTCTGTGCTGTTCCCCAACCTCCTATTAGTGTTGTGCTGGCCCGGTTCGTGTTGTGCAGGGCCCTACTCTGCCAGTTGTCAGGTCATTTGTGCTAAACCCTCCCAGAACAAGACCGGGGTGGCTGCTCAGCTCCTGGCATATCAGGCCACTCGCAATCCTCTCATCATTTTGCAGCCTATACTCTTGCCACCCCTCTCCACTCTGCAGTCTGGGTTCCTGTCAATGTCAGCCCAGGTCAGCACCACAGTCATGATTACCCACAATAGCAATGTCTGCGGCCCTGTTGCACTGGTTTAAGGGCCCATATATTTGTCAGGATGGTGTCAGATGGTGCTAGGCGTGCCAGAGCTCTCAGACTCGTGTCTTACTCCATTCACCACTAGCCATGCCCCCCACATTGGGTGTTTTACAGTTAGTAGGAAATAGTGCACTAGAAGTACGATACTAGCTATACCAGAAGAATGAGGGAACAAAAAAACAAAAGACTAGCTGCTTATTGGCAAATACAGGGTGAACAAATCTTAGCAAGGGCAGAGGCACCAGGGAGTGGAAATTAGAAAAGGAATATGAGAGCAGGAGCTCTACAGATCACACTAAACAAGGATGATTAATTGGCGATCCTTTACAAAAACCCATGTATGTAATAGATAGGACTGGCTAAAGACTTGGCGTAATTAATTCTGGATAATATAAGGTTAGAAGACAGACATGAGAAATATTGTAATTGCCTGTGTGGGCCAGCTATATTTGCTAGAATCAAGAAGTACCCTGAAACTGAATCTTATAAGACATGAGTAGGGAGCAGGGTGCACACAAGTTGTATGATACAAATTGTATGTATCCTGGTGAGCTGTAGAGACGTGAATTGTTCACAATCCCTAAACAGCAGTGGTAATCTAAACTTTAAAATTGTTCCATGTAATCCTCAACTAGTCAGCCAGCCGTGGAATGTGGAAATATGAATTCCCAACGTTCCTTATTTTATTCTCTAATCATACTATGTTTTTCAGCATTGAAATATCCCTACTTATCTTGCCCTATCCCTATTTACTTTATTTTATGATGCCCTTCTCAATGCCTAAGAACTGTTTACCTCAGTAATTTTTAGCATACATATCTGATAGAGAGTTCTAGTTGCAGATTCCTTACCTTAGAATTTCCCCCAGGCATCAGACTGGATCCGGAGATTTTTCTTCGAGCAATACCCTTGCGCGTCGGTAGATGGTGTCAGTCGACTCCGCAGTCGTCGTGGCCGTCGTGGTCGCCGTGATGACGTCGGGAGTCGTAGATAGACGCCACCCTCGCTTTTCTTTCCGCGCCACGTGCTGATCCGGAGAGAGCTAATCTAGGCTATTTTGCGGCTGAATTCGACCGTTTTGTCAAAGTTTTTGGTGTACGACTTTGGTGCGTTGAGAAGTCCTCGAAGACCGGGTTCAAGCCTTGTGAGGACTGCCATCGGACAATGTTGGTGATGGATCCTCATCGCATTTGTCTGTGGTTCCTCGAGCGCGACCATGACCTGAAGTCATGCTCCGAGTGTCGGGCCATGCACAGGAAAGCTTTGAGGGAGCTGTCCCTAAAGCTAACGGCAGCCCAGCACTCAACTCCACAAAGGTCCCAGTCTCGCTCGAGAGGAAGGTCTCGAGATCGGTCACGGAGTCATCACCACTCGTCTTCTTCTAAGTCCTCGGGTCAAGGTAAGAAGAAGAAGAAGTCGAAGAAGTCCTATTGCTCTCTGACTTCACCCCGTCGCTCGGCCGATGTGCCACACGACGAGCATCCATGCACTAGTCCTCCTTCCTCGGAGCCTGTGTCTGGTTGACTCCACGCTTCCCTGACTTTCCCGGAGCCGGAGCGACCCCGCCCAAATTGAGGAGTTTTACGAGGCCATGTGCCTCATCTTTGGGTGGGCTGACCCCGATACGGCGCCTTTGGGCCCAAGGGGTTCGGCTGAGGGGCCTTCGGGTTCCGTGGCGACAGCTTCGAACCCGGCCACCGAGGTCGCCTCCGGATCCATGCGCGTATCCACACTGATTCCAGTCACACCTTCGAGACCTTCCCCGGCGCCGGGTCCATTATCGACGCTCCTGACGTCAGTAGTGCCAACTATCGTCATCGACCCAATTCTTATCCCGATGACTCGGAGTCGGAGCGATGACGGCCAAAGCCTCCATCAGCTTCAGTGGGCCCTATTCGCCCGAGGAACGGATTCCGACCCATTTTCCTATGTGTACGAATACAGGGAGGAATTGGAGGGGTCCCTGGACCCTTATGAATACCAGGATGACCCTGCTATGGACTGGGCACAGGATTTGGGCAAAGCCAGTTGTTTGGATACTTCTCCTCATGCTGGCATGCTGTCTCTTCCCACTGTGGCTACAGCGGAGGGAACTACTTATAGTATGGTAGTTAGTAGGGCAGCTGGGGTCCTTGGCCTTGAGCTACCTACTGTGGAAGTCAGGTCTAATCTCCTGACAGAGGTGCTTCAGCCTGCGACTTCTACTTCGGAACCCCTTCTCCCATTCAGTGAGGCCCTCACTGATGTCCTTTTGGGTACATGGTCCAAACCCAAAACAGGGGCTCCTGTGAACAGGACTATCGCTCGCCGCCATCGCCCGGGCCAAATGACCCAAAGTTCCTGCCCCAGCATCCTATGCCTTAAAAAGTTGTACTCCTGGCTTCCTCTTCTTCTGGCGCGTTCCCTTCCGCACCCCCGGATAGGGAATCCAAATAGCTGGAACAATTCGGTAAGACTTTTTTTTCTTCTTCCAGCCTCACACTGCGGTCTGTGTACACGGCATGTGTTTTGGGCTGTTACACCCACTCCCTGTGGGATACGGTTGCGTAAGTACTGCCGCAGATACCGGAGGAGGCCCGTGCTATTGTCTCCCAAGCAGTGAAAGATGGGAGAGATGCAGCAAAGTTCACTATCCGTTGTGGGCTGGATACGACCGACTCTCTGGGCGGATCAGTTGCGACAATAGTGGCCTTACTGCGCTACGCCTGGTTACGCCCTGCTGGCTTCTCGGGGGATGTCCAACAGTCACTTATGGACATGCCCTTTGATGGCACACGTCTCTTTGGAGACAAAGCAGACTCGGCCTTGGAGAGATTCAAGGATTCCTGGGCTATGGCTTGGTCCCTTGGTCTTTCCACTGCCACACGCCCCCCACAGTCCACTTTTTGTCCCTTTCGTGCACACGGAAGGGGTGTCCTGTCACATCCTCTACCCAGCCACTGTGCCACACAAGCCTGTCCAGTCCACCTCTACCCCCGCTGCAGAATCCAAACCCTCCTAGTCCGTCCCCTCACTTCCACCCAGTTGGTGGCAGGATCCACCATCACCTGCCCCACTGGAAACATATCACCACGGACGGGTGGGTTTTGCAGATCATTCGGAAGAGCTACTCCCTACCTTTCGAATCTGCACCACCACACATGCCACCATCCTTCCATCATCTTACGGAGGATCATTTGGTGGTTCTCCGCCAGGAAGTCACAGCTCTCTTGGCCAAGGAAGCTATAGAAAGGGTCCCTGTGCCAGAAATAAGTTGTGGTTTTTATTCCCGCTACTTTCTGATTCCAAAGAAGTACAAGGGCTTACGCCCTATCTTAAACCTGCGGGACATGAACCACTTTCTCAAGAAGGAGAAATTCAAAATGCTTACCCTGGCTCAGGCTCTTTCTGCCTTGGACCCAGGAGACTGCATGGTAGCGTTGGACTTGTGGCTATTTCCACATCCCCATCCTGACTGCCCACAGATGTTACCTACGATTCGTGGTAGGTTACATGCACTTTCAGTTTACTGTGCTCCCTTCCGGCCTTACCAGCGCCCCTAGGGTGTTCACGAAAGTGATGGCGGTGGTTGCAGCTCATCTGCGCAGGTTAGGGTTCTCAGTCTTCCCCTACCTCGATGACTGGCTTTTGAAGGCGCCTTCGCACCAGACAGTTGTCTCCCACCTTCAGACTACAGCAAACCTTCTGCAACAGCTGGGGTTCACTATAAACGTGACAAAGTCACACCTGACTCCCTCTCAGAAGCTCCCTTTCAGTGGAGCTGTTCTGGACACAGTGCAATTTCAGGCTTATCCTCCCGATAAGCGAGTCCAAGACCTTCTGGCTATGATTCCGATCTTTCAGCCTCGGTCTTGGGTTTTGGTGAGACTGACTCTGAGGCTGCTGGGCCCCATGGCCTCCTGCATCCTGCTGGTAACACATGCCAGATGGCATATGCGGGCTTTGCAGTGGGACCTGAAGTTCCAGTGGGCGCAGTATCAGTGGAATCTATCCGATGGTCCAGATCTCAGAGGGGACTGCAAAAGACCTGCAGTGGCGGCTTTCAAATCAAAATTGGGTCAATGGCAGATCCCTCTCCCTTCCCCAACCAGGCCTCTCTATAGTGACAGATGCATTACTTCTAGGTTGGGGTGGCCCCATGGGGGAGGTGGAGATCAGAGGCCTCTGGTCTTCAGCGGAGTCGGGACTCCACATAAATATGCTGGAGCTCCGGGCGATCAGGCTTGTGTTAAAAGCATTCCTTCCCCCTCTCAAAGGGAAAGTGGTGCAGGTGTTCACGGACAACACTACCGCCATATGGTACTCCAGCAAACAAGGCGGGGAGGGGCCCTGGACCCTTTGTCAGGAGTCACTACGTCTCTGGACATGGCTGGAACATCAGGGCAGTACCCTTATGGTTCAACATCTGGCAGGCTCTCTCAACGCCAGAGCAGACGAATTCAGCTGCCGATTCACAGTCGATCATGAATGTCGTCTCCATCCGGAGGTGGCGCAAGGTCTCTTTCACCAGTGGGGAGAGCCTTGGTTAGATCTGTTTGCCTCCGCAGAGAACGCACAATGTCAGCTGTTTTGCGCGTTGGAGTTTCCAAGGTGGAACTTGCTCAGAGACGCTTTTTGTCTCGAGTGGAGCTCTGGCCTCCTTTACGCCTTCCCGCCTATCCCTCTTCTGCCCAGAGTTCTCAAGAAAATCAACTATGAGCGGGCCCAAGTTATCTTGGTGGCTCCGGACTGGGCTTGAAGAGTGTGGTATCCAGAGCTATTGAACATGTCCATCGATCCCCCACTCAGACTGCCTCTTCGGGTGGATCTTCTGTCGCAGCAGCAGGGGACAGTTCTCTACCCGAACCTGTCCAACCTCTGCCTTCATGCGTGGAGATTGATTGGCAACAGTTGATGGCATTTGACCTTCCACCCGAAGTCTGTAATGTTATCTTGGCAGCCAGGCATCCATCGACTAAAACTGTATACGCCTGTCGTTGGAATACATTTGTGGCATGGTGCACCAACAAATCTGTTGACCCCCTTTCTGCCCATCTGTCAGAGGTTCTTCTGTTCATTCTTTCTTTAGCCCAGCAGGGCTCTGCTTTGGGCACCCTTAAAGGATATTTTTCTGCCATTTCCGCCTTTCTTAGGCTACCTGATCAGCCCTCAGTCTTTAAATCTTCTATTGTGAGTAGATTCTTAAAAGGGCTCACCCATTTATTTCCTTCCACTCCATTTATCATGCCTCAGTGGGACCTCAATCTTGTACTTACTTATTTGATGTGTACTCCCTTTGAGCCAATGCATTATTGTCCCTTGCGGCTCCTCACATTCAAAACTGTCTTTCTGGTCGCTATCACCTCCGCTCGTAGGGTAAGTGAGCTCCAGGCCCTTTCTTCAAAGTTTCCATACTTGTCTATACACCCTGACAAAGTGGTGTTACGCACAAGAGCTTCTTTCCTTCCTAAGGTGGTTACACCATTTCATGTAGGCCAGTCCATCACTTTGCCTACCTTCTACACCCCCCCACATCCTTCCCATGAGGAGGAGAGACTCCACCATCTGGACCCAAAAAGAGCGTTGGCGTTCTACCTCAATCGTACTAAAGATTTCCAGGTGACGATCAACTCTTTGTTGGCTATGTGGGTGCAAAGAAAGGGAAGGCGGTGCAAAAGCGTACCGTCTCGCGATGGGTGCTTCTTTGCATCAAACTGTGCTCCGCTTTGTTTAAAAAGCAACCTCCTGAAGGTTTGCGTGCTCATTCTACCAGAGCAACTGCTGCTTCCACTGCGTTAGCACGTGGAGTTCCTTTCCTGGATATCTGTCAGGCAGCTACGTGGGCATGCCTGCACACGTTTGCTAAGCATTACTGCCTGGATAGTCAGGTCCGTCTGGACGGCTACTTTGGTCGTTCGGTCCTGCCGGACTTTCTAGTATGATCTTGGTTCGCAGCCCACCACCGAGGATGGCATTGCTTGGGTATCTATTCTAAGGTAAGGAATCTGCAACTAGAAGTCTCTATCAGATGTACAAGTTACTTACCTTCGGTAACAAAATATCTGGTAGAGACATGTTTCAGTTGCAGATTCCTTACCGCCCACCCATCCTCCCCGCTTGCGAACTGATTTCTAGTGACAGGGATTCTCCCTTTCAGGTCCTTAGCTCTGGTGCACCAATCTCAGTGTTCTTAGCTGCTCTGCACTCTGGCGGCATCTATGTACTACTCCTGATGTCACCACGGCGACCACGATGCCCACGTTGCCGGCGGAGTCGACAGACGCCACCTACCGACACACAAGGGTATTGCTCGAAGAAAAATCTCCGGATCCAGTCTGATGACTGGGGTAAAATTCTTAGGTAAGGAATCTGCAACTAGAATATGTCTCTACCAGATATTTCATTACTGAAGGTAAGTAACTTGCACATATAGTGTAGAGTCATAGATTCATATTTTCTAAGGTTATTTTGTGCCACTTAAGGGGATCTGCAATGTCAATAAAATCATACCAAAAAACTCTGTCCGTCACCACACTGTTCCTATGCTCTAAGTCACTCATGTGCTACTCACCTTCATCAGTGTTTCTTGTTCTAGAGTTCTACACAGCAATGCTTCCAGAAACGGTGACTCACAGGAGAACAAGGATACATAGTTGAGTTCTTTAAATGTTGGGATTTGCAATTAAAGGTTTTGTCAATCAAGGAACCTTATTCGGTCTAAACAATAGACCATAAAAATGCAATACTATACAATATAATGCCAGCATATCATAGTAGTTAAAACAAAAACACCATGTTATATAATCAAGAAATACAATTTCAAATGTGCATGGTCAAAAGGTACAAATTCAAATTTACAGCCCACTTGCACAGAAATGACGCTAGGTACTACTGACCTGAGCAAGAAGAAAGGGGAACAAAAATATCTCTCAAAAAGAGTCTGCACGGAGCCTACTGGGAAGACAAGCCTGCATATAGAATTCTGTGCAATAAATGATCACCAGAACGTATTAAAAGCACATAACCAGGCTTTATATTGAGCAAGGACTAATGTCGACAAACGTTTGAAGCCTTAGATGGAGCCCAGGTCCCAAAACACAAACTTACTCCTAATTGCCGCCTAATAAGGACACATATCTTATAAGATGCAATGATTCAGGAGCAGGGAATAACTAATGTGCTGATAGTGCTGTTCACTAAGTACTAAGAATCTGAGGGGATACAGTCAAGACTAATACTATTAAAAAAAGCCAGTAAGATCTTTATGGCCTCTGGGAATCATGTTTGTCAGACAGTAAACAGTAAGCTTCCAAACTGCAGGTTCGGGTCCGATCCAGAAGCACATTGCCTAATGGCTATTTTGAAATATGAAACCTCTGAGCCTCCTGTGAAAAGGGTCCACCATGTGATTTGGTTTATTAATGTAATCAGGGTCAAGGATCTTCCTAGTCTTCAGTATAAGCCAAAGGTAAGTAAACAGTTACTATAATGTTGTTGGTTGCTAGGAGCTGGAGAAAATTATACACCTTTTTCCATTGTCTAATAGAGCAGTTGTTCAGAAGAGGTTTAATTGTGCAAGACCTAGGTTTAGAATAAAGTCTACATAGAAAGATTGTGTGCAAAACGCTTTGGGCAGACACCTGGTCACAAGGGGCATGGGGCCTGAATGCTCTCCCAGTGTGCATAATGACGCCAGGCAACTACCTATGAGACAGGTTTAATCTAAACCTCAGTAGATTGAAGTTCTGGTGAGGCTGTGCATTAAATAACAGAAATAGTAGAGGGCCATCAGCAGGAGCCAGCAAAATATAAGAAACGCAGATGGCACATTTTTTACTTTGTCTCACCTTTCTGCACCATAGAGTGAGTTACACTCAAAAGCCTTTTGTTCATGGAGAATAAAAGTGTGTGATTTGCAAACAATTCAGGCCTGGACAGGGCTAATGCTGTGCCCCTAACTCCCCTAACGGTGCCAAACCATGGGTGGGCAGGTTCAGCTTTTAACTTCCAGAGGTGATATACCTAGCCTTTCCTTACCTTTCGTGTCTGTCTGAGCATTTCTGCAGCCCGATTGTGAAGCGATTGGGCTGCAGAAATGCCCAATAGACATCATGGATCTTTATTGACATTTTATGAACAATGAAGGGGAACGTCCCCTTGGGCAAGGGTCGCTCCCCTGGAGGGCAATTTGTTAAGGCCTTTCCTGCACCTTCCTGGGGGCAGATCACCCTATTTTAATTAGGCCGATCTGCCCCCAGGAGAGGCAGAAACCACTAGACATCAGGGATCATTTTTAGTTTTATTTTTTAGATGTGGAGAGCGACCCCTTAGGCAAGGGTCACTCCCCTGGTGGGGCAAATTGTTTTAGGCTATTTCTGCCCCCATTGGGGGCAGATCGGCCTATTTTAATTAGGCTGATCTGGCCCCAATGGGGGCCGTAACAACTAGGCACCAGGGATTATTTTTTTATTTTATTTTTTTACAGATGGGGAGCGACCCCTTAGGCAAGGGTCACTCCCCTGGGGGACAAATTTATTTTAGGCCATTTTTGCCCCCCTTGGGGGCAGATTAGCCTAGTTCCATTAGCAGCAGCGACCAAGGAAGATTTTTTTTCAAAAGTTGTTCTTCCCACCGGTGGGCAGATGGGACAATTACCCCAGATCCACTCTCGGAGGAGGGGGGGCAGAAAGCCTACTAGATGCCAGGGAATTAAAAAAAAAAGAGTGGGGTGGTGGCTACCAACCAGTATGGGCATGGTTATGCCCCCACCCCAACTAAAGGAGATAAGAGTCTTTCAGCTCTCCCCCAGCACACTAAAAGATCTTATCCCAATGGCAAGCAAAAGGACATTTGATTATTTGGGGTTTTGGTTTTTCATTTGGGCCATGAGAGCATGCCTAACTCTCAAAATCGTCCCACCTGGAGTGGTGGGGGCTGCACATTTTGGATTTTGGGACGCTGGCAAGTAGAAAAATCTATAAGACCTATCCACATCTGAAAACTAAACAGTTGGGTGAGTCCAGGGTGTGTGCTTCACATGCGCCCCCCACTATTTTCTTACCCACAATGCCCTGAAAACCTCCATCTTTGCCTGAAATCACATATTTTCCCCAAATTTTTTTGATGGAACCTTCAGGAATCTGCAGGAATCCACAAAATTCCTATCACCCAGCATTGTTGCAGCTATACCAATAAAAATTCTTCCACACTTGTCAGCCTAAAAACGTTTGTTTTCAAACTGTCCTTTTGGACCTGCTTTGGTTCCTCTTCAATTTCGAACATGTTTTTGGCTCTTCCCTGTCACAGGCACTTAGCCCATCTACACAAGTGAGGTATGTATAGTTTTTATCAGGAGACTGAGGGGAACGTCGGGTGGTAGGAAATGTGTGCTGATGCGGTGATCCCACACAGAAATGTGGGAAAATGTGATTTTTTGTAGCTAAATTTGAGGATTGCTGAGGATTCTGGGTGAGAAAACACTGGGCCATCAATGCAAGTCACACCTCCCTGGACTACCTTGGATGTCTAGTTTTCAGAAATATCTGGGTTTGGTAGGTTTCCCTAGATGGCTGCTGAGCCCAGGACCAAAAATGCTGGTGGCCCCGCAAAAACAGGTAGTTTTGTATTGGATCATTTTGATGTGTCAACATAGTGTTTTGGGGCATTTCCTGTCACGGGCACTAGGCCTACCAACACAAGAGAGGTACCATTTTTATCAGGAGACTTGGGGGAATGCTGGGTGGGAGGAGATTTGTGGCTCCTCTCAGATTCCAGAACTTTCTATCACCGAAATGTGAGGAAAAAGTTTTGTTTTTGGCCAAATTTTGAGGTTTGACAGTTGGTATCAGAACTTGGTGAGAGCCCCTGCAAGTTACCTCATTCTGAATTTCCCTAGGTGTCTAGTTTTAAAAAATGTCCAGGTTTGCTAGGTTTCCCTATGTGCCAGATGAGCTAGAGGCCAAAATCCACAGCAAGGTACTTTAGGAAAAACATGTCTGTTTTCTTTGGGAAACTGTGATGTCCTCGTTATGCTTTGGGGCATTTCCTGTCACAGACACTAGGCCTACCCTCACAAGTGAGGTACCATTTTTATCAGGAGACTAGGGAGAATGCTGGGTGGAAGGAAATTTGTGGCTCCTCTCAGATTCCAGAACTTTCTATCACCGAAATGTGAGGAAAATGTGTTTTGTGCCAAATTTTGAGGTTTGCAATGGATTCTGGATAACAGAACATGATGAGAGCCCCACAAGTCACCCCATCCTGGATTCCCCTAGGTGTCTAGTTTCCACAAATGCACAGGTTTGGTAGGTTTCCCTAGGTGCCGGCTAAGCTAGAGGCCAAAATCCGCAGCTAGGCACTTTCCAAAAAGCACGTCAGATTTCAATGGAAAAACGTGATGTGTCCATGTTGCGTTTCCTGTCACGGGTATTAGGCTTACCCACACAAGTGAGGCACCATTTTTATTGGAAGACTTGGGGGAACACAGAATAGCCGAACAAGTGTTATTACCCCTTGTCTTGCTCTAAATTATTTCCTTCCAGATGTAAGACAATGTGTAAAAAAGAAGTCTATTTGAGAAATGCCATGTAATTTACGTGCTAGTATGGGGACCCCGGAATTTAGAGATGTGCAAATAACCAC
This sequence comes from Pleurodeles waltl, assembly GCF_031143425.1. NCBI lineage: Eukaryota > Metazoa > Chordata > Amphibia > Caudata > Salamandridae > Pleurodeles > Pleurodeles waltl. The sequence goes on from NC_090448.1 coordinate 1,070,376,099, forward strand.
TACTTCTCAAAACCTTATCTAGTGCCCATTCTGCAAATACAAAGGTTTCCTTGATAGCTATTTTTCACTCTTTATAGTTCACCAAATGAATTGCTGTATGCCCGGTATACATTGAAAACCCATTGCAAGGTGCTGCGCCTTTATTGGCTCTGGGTACCTACGGTTCTTGATAAAGCTACAAGCCTTATATATACCCGCAACCAAAAGAGTCCAGCAGATGTAACAGTATATTGCTGTAAAAAATCTGCCATAGCTGGAAAAAGTTATAGAAGAAAACGTCGACCGACATGGCTCTTTTTTCATCTCAATTTCAATATTTTTGTATTTAAGCTGTTACTTTCTGTAGAAAAACATTGTAGGATCTACACAAATCACCCCTTGCTGAATTCAGAATTTTGTCTACTTTTCAGAAATGTTTAGCTGTCCGGGATCCAGCATTGGTTTCACTCCCATTTCTGTCACTAACTGGAAGGAGGCTGAAAGCATAAAAAATAGTAAAAATGGGGGAAAACGGCCATAATATGAAAGATGTATAGTAGGGAAAGATACCCATAAAATAAGCATCACAGTGAAGACCCTAATCAATCACTGGAAAAATATTTGAATTCAAAAGCACATTCTTTATATAAATAAAAATTTGTCTCCTTTTGTCTCGCCCTTCTACAGAAACCACAACATAGATAATGAAAACTGAAAAAACATCACTAATACACATATAACATATATATCACACCACAATGTACATGAGAATATACAAAAAACAGGTACTAAGTGCAAGCGAATTAGCACTAAAAGCTTCCAAATTAATTCACAATTATGGGCTGCCAAATGACTTTTTCCAAAGCAGTCCTCCAATTGAGGTAGTGGTGATTAATACCGTCTGTGATGGATGATTACTCAAATTTACTTAACAGTGGTATAATCATATAGCATAGTCTCTAAATTCATGAGTTTGTGACACTCCTCCAGTAGTTAGTCAACGCGTTTCGGCCCTTCACTTCCAGGCCTCATCAGGAGGTAGGAAGCAGTACCTACATGTAATTATAAGATGTGTGTCATCATTGTGATAATCATAAATTATCTCTACACAAATGACCCCGTGCTGGATTCAGAATTTTGTCTACTTTCCAGAAATGTTTAGCTGTCCGGGATCCAGCATTGGTTTCACACCCATTTCTGTCTCTAACTGGAATGAGGCTGAAAGCACAAACAATAGTAAAAATGGGGTATATCCAAAAAATGGCAAAATTGTGTTGAAAAATTGGGTCGTCTGATTCGAGTCTGCCTGTTCCTGAAAGCTGGAAAGATGTCGATTTTAGCACTGCAAACCATTTGTTGATGCCATTTTCAAGGACAAAAAAAACAAGCTTTCGTCTGCAGCCCTTTTTCCATTTCTTTAAAAAAAACTAAATTATAGCTGTATTTTGGCTAATTTCTTGGTCTCCTCCAGGGGAAGCCACAAGCTCTGGGTACCTCTAGAATCCCTAGGATGTTAGAAAAAAATGACTCAAATTTGGCTTAGGTAGCTTATTTGGACAAAACCTTATGAAGGCCTAAGTGTGGACTACCCCAAATAGGCACAACAAGGCTTGGCACAGGAGGGGGGAAGGCCTGGCAGTGAAGGGGTTAAGGCAGATAAGAGAGGCAGTACATTGGGGGAGTGAGAGTATACGGCAATTTTCAGATTCAGCTACATTGTTAACACCCCAAATCAAAGCCCCATAAGGCACAACACTTTGGCATTTGTCCTGGTAAATTGTTAGCATGTGACGAACATATCTACTACCTAATTTTGCCCCAATGTGAAGAGGGAGTGAGTACTCCTAGCAAGTTGACTATTTCAGTTCCCCTGCTATGGAAGCCAAGACCCTTTGCTGTTAAAAGACACACTAGGGTAGCTAAATGTGGTCGAATCCTGAATGTGGAGAGAATACAGATATAATTTAAGCTTGTCAATGCATTTGTAGCTACAGGACAATACAAAGGTTTTACTTATGTTACCTTTCATGTCTATCCCTTCATAAATATTGAGAAATGATCTAAAAAGAGCTGTAATGTTCTAGGGGCTCGACCCATGAGGACAGCATAGTTCACATACTACAAAGTCGGTATGGGATGGTGTCAAATCTGGGTCATGTCCCTGCACACAGACAACTGGTTGATAGAAATGGTGAACAGGAAGGGGGCAAGTATGCAGCCTTGGCTAACTCTCCTATGGACACCAAACAACACTGAGCAACCTAACTGAAGCGCTGGACTCGCCATACATTTCTCTGATGTGATTAATGATGGCTCTGTCCACGCTGTTGTCTTCCATAATCCGCCATAGTTTGCTATGGGAAACATGATCAAAGGCACTACACAGGTCCGTGAACCCCCATAAATAGGAATCCTTTTTTGTCAATGTGTATTTGCCCAGCAGGATGGAGAGCTTAAGACACTCGTCTTCTATATCGAATCCCCTCCTGAACCCACACTGGATGTCTAAAGCATTCTAGTCTCCTCAGCCCAGTTCTCCAGATGTGACAGTAGGACGTGAACTAGGATCTTCACTGTTGAGTCCAGGAGAGAGATCAGGCGGTAACTGCTCACATCCCCGTCCCACTTTTTTTAGGTTTTGCCTACACAGCGCTTATGCTGTGCTTGTGAAATCTGTTGTAATAAATATATCTTAAAAGGGACTTACATGTCGCCTTCACTTCTTGTTGGTCCTTGTGCTTGTCAAATACATTTTCCTCATTTCCATTGGTTGTAGTTCTATTTCCTGTTCTTTCATATGTGTTTCTCTTATCAGTTTCCCATCAGCAAAGTACTGTGTTCATCTGCTTTGGAGTAACTTCTTTTAAGTTAAGAGCCTCAAGCAACAAACAGGAAAACAAAGTAAAACCTAACAAGAACTTCACCCTTGCTTTAAAGTTACAGCGCTGCCTGAGCGCCAAGGGCTCAGCGCCCTGTAATTATCTCAGGGAAGGTCCTCTGTTGTGGCTTTTATTCCTTCTCCATGCTTCGGGCAAAGCATGCACTACTTAATGCCCCCAGGCATTAGTGTGTTCATCGTTGCGTGCACTCTACAGTTCCCCGAGGTCACAAGCGGGCATCCGCTTCAGGACTTGTTAGACAAAGCTTGACAATTGATGTTCTTATCATCCACGTGTTCCAAACAGTATTATATTTATCTTGAGATGGCCCTTGTTAACAGTGTTATCATTATGTGGCTTCTCTTCTGGTGTTCCCCCAATTACCTACCCCTATTTAGACCTTCTTTCTGTGTTATCTTAATAAGGCTTATTAGTCCAGTTTTTGCTCCTTTCTAGGTTTTTTTTAACATCACCTTGGGAAATATGGGTCTTCCTTTTTAAAGATTTCGATTTGCTTGTTAGACATACAATTTTGTTCATCTAGGGGACATTTAGCCCTTTCATCACTCCCCTCTTCACCATAGTGCCATGCTCAATATTGCATGAAATTGAAAGCTTTTCATATGATAGTCCCTCTTCTACGTTGTTAAGCGACTTAGTCCAATCGCAGCTCCAACTTCAGGAATTCTTTAGTTATTAATCTCTGAGCACCGCCGCTGGTGGAAACTTTGCTATTTTTTTGGCTGAAATTGTACACAACCCATTAAGGCCCAACTATGATGGTATTAATATCTATATTGTTCCAGGCGGAAGCAGTGTTTCTGTGTTATCTGTACTTTTGTGATATGAGCTTTACTCCGCATTTGAGGCAGCGCTTTTATTTACACGATACACTGCACACCTAATATGATATGCTAGCTTCCCTTGATAACACATGTTACTCTAACCTAATTATGATTCATGCTTGGCTACACTCCTTTGCAATTTTGATTGGTGGTACTTACCCTGCTTTTGAGGACAAATGTCTACTGACATTACTGGCTAGAACATGGTTTTATACAATTTATACAAACCATAATTTACCACTCTTTCAAGTGGCTATTAGAGGGTATTATGCTCTTCCTTTTCCCTTTGTTAGGGTCCTGTATACATACGTTCCCTTTTTTAACACAGTATGTCACATATACACTTCTTGCCATAAAAAATGTCTATACCGACACTGCTCCAGTTCCCTAGATTTAAGGCACTTTCACCTTGCAATCAGACACTTATCAACCTTCATTCATGCACCACTCACTCTACACAGAGAGCACTGACGCCATTCTCTCTACACTCATGCAATGCTCCAGCAACTCATAAAATATTGTTAATCCCATAGGCGCAACTGAATTCATTTACCAATGCTTGTTTTAAATATTGGAACAATGATCAACTTCGACCATCTGGGCAATTTGCAGAGGGGGCCAACCACCCATAAAACATTTGTTACAAATGAAGCCTATGATTCAGGCTGGCTCCTAAATAACTGGACCAGGAGCTTTACCACTAGGCCTAGATCTTATGACCCCTGTCACTTCCTCGAGAGTAGGGAGATGTTTGGGCTGAAATTCACCTTTTAGACCCGCACATTGATTACAGGGGAATAACCCTCCCTTGTATTCACTTGGCTCATCCTCCCTGGGCCCAGCTGCATAAACGGCCCCAAAAAAGGATAAGTTGATTTTTATTGAGAGCTCATCGTCCACCTTTAAAAAGATGCAGTTCAACATGCAACAGAAAGCCTCATGGTCTCTCTTGTAGCTAGTTTCTTCGAGAGCCCCCAAGCTTTTGCTTTTAGGAATTTTTCATGGTCTTAATTGCCATATGATACACTTTCCTAAACAGAACCACTTCATGTGAGTCTCTATGAGTTTTTTGAAGGGTGCACATGAGTGCTTTGTGAGTAGGTGAGCACTTATCGATAAACAACCCCCACTGCTTCCCTGTAGATGATGTGGGGGGCCTACTGAGTGCTGACTTGATGGCCTGGAGATGGTGGGAAACACCTCTATGATGTTGGGGGGGTCTGCCTAGTCATCTAAACAAATACTTACCAAAGTGTGGGTATCCCCTACCAACTTAGTCTCAAAGACCGCAATATTCACAGACTCTCATCTGATCCTGGAGCCCACCTTTCTGTGTACTGAAATGTTGGTTACATCCCTTTCTGAGTGGTAATAGGCCTGCCATTGGAAAATATTAATATAAAAGTTTCTGGGCAAATGATCACTAGAAAACCATAGATGTATAGTGTAATCTTTGGCACAAAAGTCTAAGTTGGCTGATAAAAGGATAAAATCTCTGAGAGTGCCCTCTCAATTGTCAACATACGTTTTCAGAAGGGGACATTATTTTTGGAGGAGTTGTTCATTGAACTTGGTCTTAATAAAGTTAAGAGTGCTTCCATAGGTGTTGTGTGAAAAATGTTTCTGCAAGCTTCCATCTGCATCTAATAGCCCACAGGCATCCTGAAGCACAGAGGGGCAAAAATGAACATTAACTCCCCCCACACACCAAGCCCTAACCTTTGCTACCTTTTATTGTAAGAGCATCCATGTCCAACCTGGCCAGCACACAGTCTCTGTGAGCTGAGGGTTATATTGTAGAAATTGATAATGCCCAGCCTTGTACCATCCCTAAATTCAAGGCCTAGTATCTGGTGAAAAGATGTATCAGCTTTGTATAAAAAGGTTCTAACGTGTGCCATTACTGAAAGCTAAATATCCATGCGTCCATTAGTCGGCCAGATGGAGATTGAGATGTAGCGAGTTTTGAATCCTTTTAGATGAACCAGCTTAACTGACCAGGTTTTTTATAGACAGGCTTTGGCAAATCTGTCCATGAAGCAAACCCATGAATCAATTCATTTTTTTTACTTAAGGCCTGCCACGTTCCCAGGATACTACACAGGATAGTCAACTTTTGAATTTCAAAACTAGGTAGTGTCTGGGCCCTGAAACAAAAAGTTTGACTGTAGGATTATCGGCATGCTGATCAGGGACACTCTCCTCTTTGCAAGTTGGCTGCCCCTGTAGTGTGGTTAGTTCTACGTATCCTTTGCGCATTAGCTTCAGGCTTTAGGCCTTTGTGCACTTTGCCCTGGTTGTATTTTATTTGTTTGCTTGCAGCTTAGAGCCTCTGTGCACTTTGCTCTAAATGCTTTTTATTAGGCTTCGTACTGTTATTTTTCAAATAGCCAGTTCTGCGGTCTTGTTTTATATTCATATCACACTGTTTAGCCTACTTCAGCACTGGAGTTCTCCATAACACATTCTTGTTCACTCTGTGCTTCAGTCAAGGATACAGTCTGGTACATTGCCGATAGACGTGGTAGGAGTTTAGTCTTCGGCATTCCTGCGTAGGGACATTTTGTGATCACGCTGACATGTTAGTTATAAAAACACTTCCTTGTCCCAATACACGCAAGAGGGAGATTCCGACCAGTGAACCACAACTAGACGCTGACTGCCTCGTTGCAGATGCTGAACCAAGATCACAGGCCTTTGCTCAGGTATGAGGGCTGATGTCTCCCCAGTGATTCAGAAAGGCAAGTTAGAAGCTTAACATGCTTTGCTCGAAATAGAACAAGCAGAGGGAGAGTAGAAACTATTAGACATGATGATAGCTTTGTTCTTAGGTTTTACTCTCCTGGGGACTATTTCAATCCTACTGTGTTGTATGGTTCTGGTTATTGCGGCTCACGCCTTATTATCTAAAATGCAGTTGTTTTATTTAAACATTATATAAAACTTATACTGCCTTTGTCATTTGTATATGAGATCATACTGTAAAGGAGAGAGTTGGTTTGGATCTGAGTGACCACGACTTCCCTGAGAAGTTCCAAAGATGTCATGCGCTCGGCTGCCCAATCATCTCTTCCCCGTGGGAGAAATGAGGCACTGCTAGTTAGCCGGAGCAAAAACCGGATTTAGGGTGACAGAGTTCCTTACACGTGGGTCAGACTCAGTCCCCCACACCGTTATCGATCCTGCTGCCTAGAAATCCAGTAGTCTCATTTAGGATAATGAGAGCCCACGCGACATGGCGCCGCCAACGATTGGTCTGGCTCTAATTTTTAGGTCCGGCTGACTCTCTCGGTCTCATATATACATTGACTCCTCGGTTCCGTAAGCGGAGATGTCCGTGGGGCTGAGGATTTCCGCCACCACGGGATCGGCATCCTATTACTTAGTGGTTGGTTGTTCAAGCTTGAACTTTGAAAGGAAAACCCCGATATTGGTGTGCCTTCTCTGACCTGGTGCTGTTTTTACAAATGGCAAATCCGAATGTAGTGAATATGGCGCTTAATATGCGACAACCGCTCACAGGACATCTGATAGCACATGGACTGACGGTCCAGGGGGGTCCGGTCACTTTTGTGGTGGATGCCCATGCAGCCTATAGAACTGAACTTTTTTATTCTTTGGTCGTGTTCCCAGCAGTGGATGGGGGTACAAACACTTTTCATGAATATACTGCTGCGAATGTCCCTGGACAGTACAGGGCTTATGCATACTTAGAGATACCTTTATCTTATCAAGAACACCATAATTGGCTTGATGGCGCCCTCCCACACACAGTAGCACAAGTAAGATTAGGTCCACTGAGTAATAATGGTCCGACCTGGCCTTTATTGGCTACTTACACACCATATCCTGCGGTTGCTAATTTGGCAGTGGCTGACGTGCGTCGTTTATATATAGACTTAGCAACTACATACAGAAGACTGGTTCAGTTTGTAATGCAGGCATTAAATACTAATGCAGCGCGTGCTGCTCCGGCGCACCCACAAGCAGTGGTTCCGGGTATTAATCTGGCCACTGTACACTCAGTTATGGGTAAGGTACCGGCTAAACATGAGGAAACTCCATTTTGGCTGGCGCAAAAAATGAATACGGTGGAAGCAGTATTTCCCCATACGGGACCTCAGGATAAACATAGAATTTTGAAGATGTGTTTGCCGTATGGGATGGTTCCTCCGGTGGACCTTTGTAATACCTGGGGCACGGTGTTTGCCGCGCTCTACACTACGGCACACGGTACACTGACATTAGCTAATTTACCGGAAGTGCTTAAACAAATTCAAGATGAATATGGGGCTGCCCCTGCCTTAGATTTGGGCATGCAGTTGATGGGCAATTTTGCAGCAGTTTCTTCTATTATTTTGAGTAATCTCAAGGGAGAGGCAGTAGCACTAGCAGTGCGAATGCGTCTTCGGGACGTTCCGCAGATTAATCAGGAGCGGGAACTCCCGAGAATAATAGCAGAAACATATTCCAGTATTGGTCGCTATAGCCTAGGGGCTAGACCGCAAAAACCCCAATTACAGGGTAAAAATAATAAAGATAATGCTAAACAACAGCAACCTGAGGGTACTAAAAAGCGCTGGGAAAAGAAACAGCAGACACCTAAGAAAGATGGGGGACAGTCTCTGCAACCGGAGACCCCGCAGAATAGGTATAATCTCAGGAATAGGGATGATTTGAAGACGCCTGATAGATATCAATATACTGATACACGCCAATCTCGTTCCTTTTAGGACTCCTTGGACAAGAGAAGTGAGAGAGGTGGGCGGTCAGAGCCGAGAAATGAGTACGTGAAACCGAGGCAGGACTCACAACGCTCAACAGAGGTTTCTGTCAAACAAGAAGAGAAACCGATCCAACAAAAGCAGCAATTTAAAAAGAAGAAAGTGGCGGCGGTCTCAGTTAGACATGCCACTCAAGAAGAGAGTTCTCTTGACGAACAAGACATGGGCGTTAGCACTGTTAGACAGCGCGGCAGAGGTCACAATAGTTCGCCGGAGTCTTCTAGAGCATCTGGAGGTGAAAGCAACTGATGACTTCATACAAGTTGAAACGGCGGATATGCGAGTCTCTGATCCTGATAGAGTATATAAAGTAACTCTGCGATTAGAAGGGGACATTGACCGCATTGTACACGCAATCTTTTGGGACCATGTGGTAAAATCATATGACGTTCTGCTGGCCGAACAAGATTGGCCACCTGACTTTGTTTGAGACTGTCCAGTTGGGGAGGAGGTTATTACACCTTCCTTCTCACCACTTGTTCTGTACTTATCATGTAATTCCAATAAAGGGCGAACCTCAGCCACAGCCACAGTATCCTATCAAATTTGAGGCAAGGGCATCGGTTAGGAAAATTCTTACACAACTGGAGTACCAAGGTGTGATTGAACCCTGTGTCTCACCGATGAATAATCCCTTATTTCCAGTTGCTAAACCGGACCATTCATATAGGATAGTGGTGGATTACAGACATTCAAATGGACATACACGCACATATGCAATACGGAATTCACATAGCGCAGCGCTTATGAATAATATTGTGCGTAAAAAATACAAAACAACGTTAGATATCTCGAATGGATTTTTCTGCCAAAATATAGCGCCCGAAAGTCGGGACTATACCAGTTTCAGTGCGTTTGGCTCTCAGAAAAAGTTTTGTCGTTTGCCTCAGGGGTATAAGAATAGCCCGGGACTATTTTCGGCTTGTGTTACTGAAATTCTACACGAGTTGGACCCTGAGGCGTTATCATATGTTGATGATATATATTTGACAGATGATGAGATTCTGCAACATCTAAGGCGTGTAGCACGCATTGTTGTGGGGTTTGCTGAAATTGGCTATAAGTTTAATTTTACGAAATCAAAAATTGCCTTCCTCAGCGTCATTTTCCTGGGATATGAGTTGTCGAATGAGGGCAAGAGCTTAGCGCCACATTTTTTGGATAAATGTGCTCAATTGCAGCCTCCTAATATGGTTCGGAAGCTCCAGTCATTGTTGGGGTTTCTGAATTTTGGCTGAACTTACATTCCTGATTATGCTACGCGTATAAAACCCTTATACGAGTTGATTCGCCCAAATGTTTTGAGTAGATTTTGGACGATTGAGCATACATATATACTACGAGATTTGCAAACTGATCTCTTAGCAGTTCAACATTTACACACACAGGACAATAAAACGCATTTAGTAATCAGGGTGATACCTGGGGCGGTTGGGTTTACGTATGTCACCTTTAATGAGGGTGAGACAGTCTCGATTGCATACAAGTCCCACTTGTATTCTGCTGCAGAACAACGATTTGCACAGATTGAAAAAATACTCACTGCAGTACAGATGGCTGTGATTAAAGAACGACCTCTTGCCCAAGGCCAACGCATCATTGTTGTTTCCCCAATTCCAGCCTTGGAAGCTGTTACAAAAGCGAGTGTTCCTAATTCGAAAGCTTTACACCCGCGATGGATACAATGGGCTACGTCTTTGACAGCCACTGATGTAGATTACATATTTGACCCTAAACTGCAGAATCAAGAATTTCTTCAATATGAAATGGAATACCCAGTTCCTGCTGGCACGTTGCCTATTGACCAATATCAGGTGGTCATGTATACCGATGGCTCTGCGCAACCAGCGGTTGGGACTAAACAACAATATTCTGCTGCATGTGCGGTGGTGAGCGGCACTATGGAGGGGGAAGTGTTCTGCCCCCGACATACTTATACTCAAACCTTGGGAGATTGTGAAATTCCCAATAAAATTGAGGGACCTCGATTAATTTCTGCAGCACATGAGGGGGCGGCATCTGCACATGCTGCCACAATTTCACTTTTACAGGCTCGTTACTGGTGGCCTGGTCTCTATAAAGAGACAAAGCAGTATGTCCTTTGTTGTGACGTTTGTCAACAAATTAAAGATTCGTCGGCTAGATGCCCGCAGCAGACGCCCCTTCTGATTTCATATAAACCTTTCCAGTGTGTGTACTTGGATCATTGTGGTCCGCTGACACCAGATAGTGCATATAAATATATTTTGGTTGCTGTAGATTCGTGCTCCAGATTTGTGTGGGTCTGGCCACAACGCTCGGCTGACGCTCGAACTGTTATTAAAGATTTGCGCATCTTTGTCGATACATTTTCAGTTGTAGTTTTTCATTCGGACCAGGGCCCTGCTTTTGCCTCTAAGGCATTCAGGGACACCATGGCTTAGTTGGGGGTCCAGCTCCAGTTCTCATCTCCATTTCATCCCAAGGGAAATTCTGTTGTGGAGCGTTTAATTCGTGATTTAAAGCAATCCTTAACGGCCAGAGTTATAGGTACGGGTCGTAGTTGGCTAGCCCACCTGTATGGAGTACAGAGAGCACTTAATAACTTGCCAAGAAGGTCACTGGGGGGGTCGTACTTCATATGAGTGCCTGTTCAGAACACAAATGTATGTTCCTGATCTAGATGGTCCTGGTTTGGAGGCGGCAGATACGCCTTTTGACGTAAATGATCGTGTCACTGTTTTGCAGGATTTACAACAATTCCGTGAAGATAATTCTTCTGCAAGTGCTGCCTCCTCAGGAATTAAGGATGGGCCAGTAACACCTACTGGTTGGATACCCAGGATTGGGGATCTAGTGCGTGAAAAGGTCGCAGTAAAGAAAAAATTTGGTCCTTCTTATCGAGCATCCGGTCCCTGTGTTAAGGGTTAGCGGCACGAGAACTGTAATTTTACCGCCGCTGCATGGGGCCAAAGGGAATCGCTTTGTTTCCATTGATAATGTCAAGTTACAACATGTGGCCGATTCTGCACAGCAGACCAAGAGGGACACCCAGTAGTTCCGGAATCCCTCTCACTACTGGGGAAGAAGTCCCGCTGCAGGTGATTTGCACCGAAGTTGTTTCCTCTCCGAGCTTGGGGAGGGTGGAAGATGATCTTGCGATTGTTCCACAGACGACGATTAATTTGGAATCTTTTGATCAAGTTGCTATACGTTCTACTGATGTTTCTGAACATGTGGTTTACAGTGTGCCACGGCGAGAGCCTCCTTCTGCTTCTTTGTTCACAGTTGCACCTTTTGCAAGAACTGCCTCTGGCTGCTTCAACGACACTGATGATGCCGTCTCAGGCTCCTCGTCCTCACTATCTTCAATCCGAGGTCCACGTAAGCTGCTGTGTTAGCTTAAACGCACATACTTTGTTTTTCCTTGGAACTATTTGTGGCTTTTTATGGCTGTAATGACTTTTTTTTTGTGGTTGGGATTTGTGGTTACTTTTTTTCTAGTAATACATGGTCATTTTCTTCCTGAACGATCTGACATTGAGCACGTGGAGACAGTGTTAAAACCACATTTTTCGTCTCATATGGTTCGAAGAGACTTGTCCAATGTAAACATTTCTGCGATACCGATTCCGGATGGGATTGTGTGGGATAAAGTAATGTTTGATATATATGGTCCCACTGAATTGATTCAAATACCGTATGTTCTCAAGTTATCTATGAATGATATTGTTATACCAGGCATTGTTTCTGATGATTGGGATGTGAAGACAGTAGATTCTATGCTGACAGAATTGCAATATTATACTGTCTATGACGATGAAGATGCTTACCTATTTAGAGATAATCATGGTGACATGTTTTGCTACAACTATTATGGACACCACTTTATTCATAAAGCAAGTAGCCCTAAGTCCATATTTGATTATGTGCAATGGGAACATTGCCCAACTCCTCCACAAGGGAGTTCAAAAACATATCATGATAAATTTGCATATTTGTCTGGGCATAATCAACAAAATGCTAGGTCTTACTATTTTAAAGTTACTCCGTATGCTAATAAGCAAATGTTATTGACCGCTACTAAATTACTGTATTCGAATTTGTTTGTATCTAAACTTTCGGTTGAGGGGTATGAATATTGGTTTAAGACTGTTGACTTAAAAAGTGTCTGGGGAACAAAAAATTGGCAGATGCAGGGAAGGGACACATTATTTAGAGCATGTATTATCCCTGTGCAAATGATTTTCCTCAATGACACAGTACAACAGACTAGCTGTTTGGGCTTGGCAACGATTAGAGAGTTAAATTTGCCTAGTATACCTGTCCCTTCCAAATTGAACAATTGGCAGCGATATGTTAATGCTACGTTTAGTGAGTTTACACACTGGGTCCAGAATGGTACGCTTAACACTTCATTGGTACATCCGGGCGGGTGGTTATTATGGCCTGTAGACACTAATAAGTGTCATCAATGTTTTGTCACCTCTTCAGGGGGGTTCAGGACTAGTAGGGCAGACCCTCGCTACATTTCACCAGAACATGCTGATATCATAACTACATACAGCGTGGGAAAGCTTTGTCAGCAATGGTTGAAATCATCCACGCTGGATGCAGTTAAATCACATCTCACGTTACTGTCTAATGATACTGACTTACAAGATTTTTTGTCAGGACCTAAAGTACCTCGGAAGAAACGATTTTTATACGAAGTATATAATGAGATTTGGAAGCTTTCACAACAGGAGGCAGCGGCCCGGCTGAGGCAAATTGATCATGAAAACTTGATACAGGCTTTGTCTGTTGTGGATAATGGCATGCATACCCTTTCTGACCGTGTTTACACGATTGACAGCATCGTTTCCTCTGCTATAGACATTATTAAATTGGATATGTCTTCTTTATATCATGGGCAGAGTCAGACGCGGTCCATCATGCAGCTGGGTTGGACTCTACAGACCTTGAAGACAGGTCGCGTTCCGTGGCAGCACATTCGTGCCAAAGAGATCTTTGTCTCCTTTAATTTAACTCGTCAACAACAGCTGATGGCGAAAAAGGAAGCGACGTATGTCATGTTAAATATTGAAAAATTGGAGAAACTGCCTTTCACGGTTGCTGAGATTCCGTCAGCTTAGTGGTTGATTCATGGGGTTATTAATTTGCCTATCTCCACTCTGCAATTTACTTCTTGTTTGAAGCACATTCCGGTGGGTAGATACGAATGGTTGGGAGACAGTTACATACACGAGGTGTGGGAGCTTCCCTTTCTATACAGATGTATTAATGGTTTGAGGGAGGTTTTTCTTAGCGGTAGTGAATGTGAAACTTCTGTCAGCCATTCCATGGTTTGTAAACAGCTGTCCTTGCATGGGGCGTGTAACGCTTCGATTGCTAACTTAGCTTGTTATCTGAAGGGAGTTCCAGTCCCGGTTATTAAAAACACTTTCCAGGTGCTTTCTAACGGCAGTTACATTGTTCTTAACAGCGAACGCTGTTGTGGCATGCGTGCCGGAATAGTTTACGTGGTCGTTGTCACCAAGGCCGTTACGTGCTGCGGGAATGTGTTGTTTCCCCCCACTCAAATTAGGGAGGTAGCAGACATCTGGCCTCATATTGCTACTTCCAAGGTGAATTTCGACAAGTTGAGTCGACTAAAGGTTTTATTGTTTCAAAAGCATGTGGCCCTTACATCTGCTAGCGAGACCTACGCACTTCAGGTGGCAAGGTCATCAGCGGAAATACAGTCCCTTTTGAATACTAACTTTCCGAGTCACTTTGGTGAGCTTGTGGGACGTATATTTAATGCGTCCAGCACTGCTGGAATTGCACATTTTTTCAAAGCCGTTGGTATTGGTTTTGCTCACACCTTCTCTTCCATATTCGGTTTAATACCTTCGGCTATACACTCTATTTTCGGAAGCATTTTTTGGGGTTTCCCGATTACTTTGGCTTTATTGGCTGGAGTCTTGCTTTTGCTGCTGTTCTTCCGCAATGGCTGTCCCGCCACAACAAAATCCTATATTGCTGCTCCTGTCAGCGCAACTGTGTTGTGAACGCATGATGCAGTATTTTGGAGCACCACTCCTGGGACATTTGGGCCCGTATTTATACTTTTTGACGCTAAACTGCGCTAACGCAGTTTAGCGTCAAAAAGTTTTGCGCCGGCTAACGCCATTCTGAAGCACCATGCGGGCGCCGTATTTATTGAATGGCGTTAGCCGGCGCTAGCAGACCGGCGCTGCCTGGTGTGCGTGGCAAAAAAACACGTACACCAGGCAGCGCCGGCGTTGGGGAAAATGGTGTTAGGGCGTCTTAAAAATGGTGCAAGTCAGGTTGACGCAAAAAAATCGCCTCCACCCGATTTGCGACATTTTTAGCGACGCCCAGACGCCATTTACATGACTCCTGTCTTAGTAAAGACAGGAGTCATGCCCCCTTGAGGCATGTAGGGGGGCACAAATCAGGCCCCCCTATGCCAAAAAAAAATATAAAAAAATAAAAATGTATACTTACCTGAACTTACCTGAATGTCCCTGGGATGGGTCCCTCCATCCTTGGGTGTCCTCCTGGGGTGGGCAAGGGTGGCAGGGGGGTCCCTGGGGGCATGGGAGGGCAGCTGTGGGCTCATTTTGAGCCCACAGGCCCCTTAACGCCTGCCCTGACCCAGGCGTTAAAAAGAGGCGCAAATGCGGGGGTTTTTGCCCCGCCTACTCCCGGGCGTGATTTTTGCCCGGGAGTATAAATACAACGCATTTGTGTCGCAGTAATTTTTTTGGACGGGAACGCCTACCTTGCATCTCATTAACGCAAGGAAGGCGTTCACGCAAAAAAATGATGCTCTTTCCTCATACTTTGGCGCTAGACGCGTCTAACGCCAAAGTATAAATATGGCGTTAGTTTTGCGCCGAATTTGCGTCGAAAAAAACGACGCTAATTCGGCGCAAACGGAGTATAAATATGCCCCTTGGAGTGTGACTGGTCGCTGACATTCCGACCAGTTTTGGATTGTGTGCAACCCGTGTTTCGGTGCCTTTGGTGCTCATTTGAACATGCACTGGCTCTCTGTCTCTCACTGCAGCGCCCTCCAGTGGTCGATGCTGATCTGTTGATGTTCCCGATTAGGGCTCATTCCCAGACTTGTGCACTACGGTTGCGTTTGCTTCGTGAGGCAGTTAATGAGATTCCCTTCCTGGAGGAAGATGGTATTGTCTCATTCATAGGCCCTGCACGGGGTGACGCCCTGAATGGTTTTGGGGCTTTGGAACACACCTGCTCCATGGTGCTTTTTGGCGTGGATCTTCCGATATTGACATATATCGAAGTGGAGGAGCTCCTGCTTTCTATTGCTTCTGTCTGACAATTGGATTATTTTTTTCTCTCTCCTAAAACATTGACATTATATTGAATTTGGCTTCATCGTCACATGCTTCCCAAATTTATGACTTTGTTGTCTTCTGACCTTGTCGAAATATATATTTTTATGTATTGGTTTTATCTTGGGCATATTTTTCTATTATTGGAACCACTTGCTACCGACAAGGGGAGAGTGTAGTGTGGTTAGTTTTACGTATCCTTTGCGCATTAGCTTCAGGCTTTAGGCCTTTGTGCACTTTGCCCTGGTTGTATTTTATTCGTTTGCTTGCAGCTTAGAGCCTCTGTGCACTTTGGTCTAAATGCTTTTTATTAGGCTTCGTACTGTTATTTTTCAAATAGCCAGTTCTACGGTCTTGTTTTATATTCATATCACACTGTTTAGCCTACTTCAGCACTGGAGTTCTCCATTACACATTCTTGTTCACTCTGTGCTTCAGTCAAGGATACAGTCTGGTACATTGCCGATAGACGTGGTAGGAGTTTAGTCTTTGTCATTCCTGCGTAGGGACATTTTGTGATCGCGCTGACATGTTAGTTATAAAAACACTTCCTTGTCCCAATACACGCAAGAGGGAGATTCCGACCAGGGAACCACAACTAGACGCTGACTGCCTTGTTGCAGATGCTGAACCAAGATCACAGGCCTTTGCTCAGGTATGAGGGCTGATGTCTCCCCAGTGATTCAGAAAGGCAAGTTAGAAGCTTAACATGCTTTGCTCGAAATAGAACAAGCAGAGGGAGAGTAGAAACTATTAGACACGATGATAGCTTTGTTCTTATGTTTTACTCTCCTGGTGACTATTTCAATCCTACTGTGTTGTATGGTTCTGGTTATTGCGGCTCACGCCTTATTATCTAAAATGCAGTTGTTTTATTAAAACATTATATAAAACCTATACTGCCTTTGTCATTTGTATATGAGATCATACTGTAAAGGAGAGAGTTGGTTTGGATCTGAGTGACCACGACTTCCCTGAGAAGTTCCAAAGATGTCATGCGCTCGGCTGCCCAATCATCTCTTCCCCGTGGGAGAAATGAGGCACTGCTAGTTAGCCGGAGCAAAAAACGGATTTAGGGTGACAGAGTTCCTTACACGTGGGTCAGACTCAGTCCCCCACACCGTTATCGATCCTGCTGCCTAGAAATCCAGTAGTCTCATTTAGGATAATGAGAGCCCACGCGATACCCCGCCATCAATTCTAGGAAGCTCTTGTTGTTAGCACATATTGTTTAGCGATTGCCAGAGGTAGCGACTCAGTATGTCCATTGGTTGTCTTAGAAACAGCAGATGGATCAGAGCTCATAGGTTGATCAGATCTCATTTCCCCCTGCATAGAACCAGGGGTGAGATGATTTTCCAGGTAAAAGGGGCAAGTGCACATTTCATGCACAGGATAGCCCCCACGTTGGCCTAGGCTCCAAATCACCAACATGGGGTACAGGAGGCAGAATATTAACATGAGAAAGAGACAGGTTTGAAGGAGCACTGGTGAATTGTAGGCAATCATAGTTGTTCCCTTGCCATTCTGGGACAACCTCAACTCTAAGGTTGCCTCTATGAGGTAGAACAGGGTTCATAGGGCTCAGGGCTTGAAGGGGTTAGATAACGCAGCAGTCTGAATTGAAACCTCTATACCCCATCCTCAGTACCTGTATTCCCATATTTCGTTAGTAATTTTCTGGGAAGACCAGGAAGTCACAGTAATCCACCTACCACGGAACGTTAGATGGGGCTTAAATTCTAAAAATTCTAGATGGTTAAAGGTTATGTGTTCCCAGTCCTTTAGGGTGCAAATCAATTTTAGTATGGCTCCTCTATTGAGAATGTCATGTTTGCCCTTAGTCACATAACTGAGAAGCAACACTAGATTCTTCGTTTACAGGCAGGGTCTGCTGGCACAATTGGGCCCTACGAATGATATCTCACTGGGCGTTTAGTGTGTTCCCCTTGTGCTATGCTCGGAGACCCTATGAATGATGTGATCTTTGTGTGGATGGTTATGCTGTTTTTCCATATGTAAATACAAAGACTGGGGTTGACCTGAACCTAGCGACGTTGATCAGTCAGGTGCTTTAATGTGGGTTTGGGCCTTAATGCATTGATCAGATTTCTGGCTTGTAGGCAGAGCTTCTTCCTTAGGAGTCAGAATACTGTTTCAGAGAGGAACCAGGCTGTGTTCAGCAGGCTTTACACTAGGAGATCCTCTGTAGGCCAGGGTATTGCAAGGGGATGGTGGGGGTTTTGACACAGGGCAAGCGAGTTGGTGGATAGCTCTTGATTACTTTTATAGCTTTGCTCCGCCCAGGCATGCAACTGCCCCCCTTTGGGGCAGTATTAGTTTGGAAGTTTGAGAACTTTGGATCATTTAGCTTTTCTGTTGGAGATGTGTTCATTCCATTGGGCATGGATGTTTCTCTCTGAATGGGGGTATTCCATGTTTGCAGAGCGGGTATATCCAAATGGCCTTGATATGGGCTAGTTTGATGCCCTGATTTTTTCTCGCTTTTCTCAGCCATTTTCTCTCCCTTTTTGAAAGCAACCTTTGGACTGCAGTTTGCAGGGAGTTTGGTGGCCTAGTTTCTCATAAGAATTATTTATCTTCCCAGTTTACAGTTTTACTTTGCTGCCTCTTCCTTGCTGATTACTTTTAAGTGGAAGGTATCAGACTAGGGCTTTTAATTTCCTCCAATATAGCAACCAGAATGTACAGGACAGGAATGAGCATGTCAAGAGTAGATGAGCACATACATATATGATAGTTGGTAGCAGGATCCGTTTGACTTGCTGGACCATATCATTTAGCACTTTTAGGGGCAGATTTTTTAAAAAGTCGCGATGCACTCAGTGGAGGGTACTTTTCATGCGCCCCTTAGTGCCCCCCTAATGCTACTATGTGTACACCGTATCTAAAATATATAACAGGAGTTAGAGAACTAGCATCATGATTTTTTATGCTACTTCGGAGCTTTGCAGGATTAGCGCCAAGAAATGTGATGCTAATTCTGCAAAGCCCATTGAGGCTCATTTTAAATAATGGTGTGCCTCCTTTTGATGCCTGCTCTCAGCAGGCATTAAAAGTGCTGAAACAATGTTAGAAAGAAATCTTTTAGATTTCTTTGCGCCATTCTTTCAGCCGCCCTAATGAGGGAATGCCTCTTTTGCATACATTATGCCTGGCAGAGGCATAATGTAGCGCAAATGGTTACAAAGTGGTGCAATGCATTCATTGAGCCACTTTGTAAATTTGGTGCTGCGATTTTGGCCTCGTTGAACCACAGTAGCATAAAAAAAAATGATGCAAATGTGGTGCAAGGAGGCACTAGGGGTTCTTAAATCTGCCCCTTAGTTTGTTGTTTATTCCTCTAATGTAGACTGCTAATGCATTGAGCAAATCCACCTGAAGTTTGAATTCTTCAGAATGGAAATCGAGGGCCAAGGATATCGCTTCCATGTTGCATAGAAGAGAGTCCTAAAGTGGTGACATCGGCCCAGCAGGGTTATAAAAGTTGCTTAAGCTGCTGGTGTTACCAAGTGATCCAATCCTTTAAAATTCTGCCACTGCATTTTCTTCTCCTATAAATGGAGACACAGGAGGAATATGAGATGTATTTAGGATGTTGTGATTGAGCTGGTCATAAATTTAAAAGTTTAGGGGATCTTGAGTTGGGCAGTTAGGCAAGAGGTGTGGTTTTGCAAGAGGTGACTTTATAGGGCTAAGCACATGATTGTAATCTGCCATGTTTCCCCTTTTGTGAGTCTTGCTCAAACTCAACTCAGTGATTCCAAATTGGCTAAGAAGAGTCTGCTGGGTCATCCCTGTCAACTTCCATCAAAACAAGGGCTTTATTAAATGCTGACACATTACTAACAGTATCAGTAATATTGGCTCACTGATGTTGGGATGAACCGAGAGAATTCCTAGGCAAGATGGTACAGCCATAGATGTGCCCCCATCTACTGGGGCGTCAACTCCCCACTTCGTTCATCGTTTGCACATCATTTGCACATCATTTTAGGGGTTCAGAAAATTGGCCAAAGCATGGACCTAGGGAGACCGATGTGTGTACTAGGGCTTGAGTAGTAATGACCCTCCTATTGGTGGGGCTACCCATCAGAAGTGGATTCGGCATCCTGAATTGCTTACTTGTGTTTGTAAAAGTCAGGCTTTGCAGATGGAATGAGGGTGAGCCGCCATTATTAGCAGCGGGCTTCATGAAGTCCATGATTTATCTTTCTTTACAGGAGGCAGGGCTTCGCTCATTGATTCCTGTGTCAGAGATTCATTTATGACCCCCAACTACCATGACTCTGCTTGAATATGAACACTGTTGTTACTTTTGTCTAGTGGATGTATTAACAGCTCCTCAAATCTTGCCTGAGCTCATAGTTCACTTGACATTTGTTGTTATTGTTCTCCAGGAGGCAGTGTGGGAGATTTTAATGTTCTCTGATCTAGCCCTTCTGATAAAGGTGTGTACCTTTAACAGTACCAATAAATGTGAGGAAAATGAAGAATGTTTCATATACTTAGGGTTAAGTTGATAGACAGTATCAAAATATTTATGAAATGGAGTTTATAAGGATTAAGGATAACTGGGCAGGACTTTAAACCAAGAAAAGTCCATTGGATGGACGTGAAAGCCTCAGGAAGTTGAAATATCCTCCCAAAGTGACTGTGCGGGAAAGAAAGTACTCTCTATTATTAGCTTCAATGTGTGCACCAAATGTACGGCAAAAAACAAGTACTATCACCAAGCTAGAGAAAGTACATGTAATGCCTCAGAGTACAGCTGTCTGCACATGGAAGATAGTAAAGCTGATGAGGGAAAATTGACCCTTGAAGGTACATTGATCCATTTAAATAGGTAATCCAAATACCTTTTCCATTTAATTGGAATCATTGAAACTTAATAACTGCACTACCTCAATCACAAAGGCGGACAAAGTCATAATGATAGTTATTCCACTTTACCAAAATTGCCTGTTATTGCCTTTATTTGGGGTACATGGTGATCATCCAGGTAAAATAAAAAAATCTACACAGCTGGACACCTGCAACACATGTGAACGTGCTCATTATCTACATCGGGCACAGCCTTTACAGATGCATGTGTGCCCCACCTCCCCCTTCTCTCAGCCCAGGAAGACTATTCAAAATGAAGATACACCACTGTGACACCTCCACCCTTCCTATGTACAGGCTGTCTGAAAAGTATGCACAAAGCCCAACTGTCACTTTGCCGAGACGTGGATTGGAGTCAAGCTGCAAAACACCAGAGTCATAAGCACAGAGAAATGCTCACTTTCTATAAGTGGCATTTCTGTGATAGTAATAAAAAATCCACTTACACCAGTAAGCAGCATTTCTCACTACCATTACAACCATATCAAACATGTCTACGCTGCCCCTCATAAATCAGACAATACCTCCTAGACATAAAGCAGGGCATTTCCAATGCAATCCTATGAGAAAGCAGCACTCACAGCAGTGAGAAACCAAATAGGCTGTTTATCACTACCAGGACAGGCCACGCTACCAGTCACATGTCCTGCCTTCTAAATACATTACACCCTGCCAATAGGGCTAGCTAGAGCCTACCTTAGGGGTGACTTACATGTAGTAAAAGGGGAGTTCTGGGCCTGGCAAGTAAATTTAGATGCCAGGTCCCTGTGGCAGAAAACTGCACATGCAGGCTCTGCGCCAGCAGGCCTGAAACAGGTTTGAAAGGCTACTTCAGTGGGCGGTGCAAAGAGTGCTGCAGGCCCACTAGTAGCATTTAATTTACAGGCCATGGGTATAGAGTTACTACTGTACAAGGGACTTACAGGTAAAATAAATATGGCAATTAAGTATAAGCCAATCATACCAACTTTAGAAGGGAGAGCACCTGCTCTTTAGCACTGATCAGCAGTGATAAAGTGCTCAGAGTCCTAAAGCCAACAACAAGAGGTCTGAAAAAATAGGAGGAAGGAGGCAAAAAGTCAGGGGATGCACCTGGGCCAGGTCCAACACTCAGGTGATAAATTTTCTGAACTAGAAAATATTGGATGATCTGTAGATTCTTCAAAGAGTAGGTCCCATAAACTAGGTGCACGATTTTACTGATGTTAATCCGTGAGCGTGTGCCTCTTTAAAGGTTTTCAGGAAAATACAGCAGGGCTTTCCAAATGGATTTTAATGAGCCAAAGAAAACGGTGGTAATGGCATTGAACTGCTTCTTGGAGGACAGGTTCTCATACAGATTGCCCCTTAAGATTTTACTTGAGGAGGGATGCACCCAGATCTGTAGATCAGAAAGACGTGTCACCTCGGTGTATATGTTTACAGTGGATATCTTTTGGCAGACACCCCCATCTGGCACAACTAGAGGGCACTGCGCCTAGGTGACATCACTTTGGCAGGGCAAGTTGTTTTCCATTCTACAGTGTTTAGTAACATGTACATTTGCCAACATTCTTATCATGATTCTACACAATTATGGTGAATATCTACAGGCCATCAAGCAAACATATCTCTATATTAGACATCTGCAAGAAAGGGGTTTACTAATTGGGGTGGATGCTAGTTCACCAGAAGGCAACTAACCTGTTACTTACAGATAAAGAGTTTAATAATTTAAACCTGAGCTCAACCCCCAGTAGCTATGGTACAGAGCAGGCATGCTCAACTTAACAAATGTTATAAACATGCGTAAAGCATTTAGAAGAATCAACACAATTTTTAACTCAATAACATAAAACCCAAGTCTCATTTATATAAATAGAATGAAATATAATCAAAGTAAGGGGAACTGGAGGTATAATTTTGTAATGATTTATACAAATAAGCATGAAGTAAAAGCAAGTCACCAATCAAAAATCACTGTTCATGGTTTACCAGGACCTGGGTTCAATTTCAGGCCAACAATGGAGATTGAGTCAGATACACCAGGCACGTTTATCCTGTCAAAGATTTTACCTTCTGACCTACTTCCTGAAAGAGAAGTCAAAACCTCCAGTGGCGCAAGACAGAAGGTGATATCTGCCTGAGTCTTTTTGAAGTTGAAGGCATTGAGTGAGGTGCCTTTCAAGCCATTGGTTTAGGCAAGAGAAGTCAAATTGGGCACCCACTCCACAAGTGAATACATTTGGCATGTGTGCCAGGTCAACTTTTGGCACATACACCAGGTCAACATTTGTTCTAAGTATCTTTTTGAGGGCTTGTATTCTTCAAGGGGCAACACAGCATGCTGTATCCAGGAAGGGCACGTCAAGGTCAGATAGACTTGCTGGGAGGGTCCACTGAAAATGACAAAAAACTCATACTGGGATCAACCTGATTTTCTTGCCATGAGAATGGCATATTGACTTGAGTGGTTGGACCTGTACCACTGGAAGTTTGAAAGTTCATAATTTTAACAGATTTAAAAAAAAATGTCTCTCTGGACACCAATACCAAAGTCAACATGTACGGGTCAGGACGCATTCCAACAGAGGCCACCATCACAGTCCAGTCATTTTCCAGTTGGAACTGGTCACTACAGGAAAAAGGCCTTGTGCAGCTGCTGATATTTCTGTAGTCACACAGGGCAGACAACTGGCACTTGGAGTCCACTACTTTTCCTAGACACAAATTAGAACAGATCCAGCCATTCAGGTCTCCTCACAGGTTTCAGATAGCATGTTCAGTCTTCTTTCATTCTTAATAGGGTCCAGAAAGTCAGGGAGATGGTCGGAGGCCCATTTTTCTACATTTCAGTATCCAGTATGTGGGGATGACTCCTTCTTTCTCCCTAACCGATGAGGAAAAAGTTCCCAGAGAAGCTCTTCCCACTTTTACAACACATCCCGTTTACCTTACGATTAACTTTCTCCCACAGCCTCATTATGAGGGAACTTCATGATTGCCCAGGCCTTCTGGCCTTGGAGGAAGCTTTTGTGCCAGTCAGGGCTGTGTTTAGGACAATTTGTGCTTTGCTGCTTTAAGTACCTAAAGCATGCAATCCTGATTTTCCCCCAATTGCAATCCCTGACAGCTCTTCTTAATAATCATTTTACCTGCTTGCAATCACAAGTAAACCACTTAGAGGCTTTCCTGACCAGTCTTTTTATACCCTGAGACTTCGTATAAAAAATACCCTTTGATTTTTCAAAAAAGGTCCTGTTGAATGCCCAATATGAAAAAAGGATCTGTGGCAGTTTCTTCAAAGCCTGACATGACATGTACAAAAAGCTTGTAGATCTCTGAATGCAATTTCTGTTTCACCATAACACTGTACCATGCAACTCTGTGACCAATGATTAGCAACAATAGGTTCAGGGGTTATAATAAGATCGAAACAAAGTGATCCACAGAACTCTTCCCCCATTAGAGTGGCCCGACCATAGACTGTGTTGGACTTTTGCTATGCAGGGTCATCCCCAGTCTTTTTGCCTCCTGCCTCCGCTTTTTTTCTGACCTGTTGCTGATGGCTTTTCAACTCTGAGCACTTTACCACTGCTAACCAGTGCTAAAGTGCATATGCTCTCCGTGTAAATTGTATGTAATTGGTTTATCCATGATTGGCATATTTGATTTACTAGTAAGTCCCTAGTAAGGTGCACTAGAGGTGCCAGGGCCTGTAAATCAAATGCTACTAGTGGGCCTGCAGCACTGGTTGTGCCACCCACATAAGTAGCTCTGTAATCATGTCTCAGACCTGCCACTGCAGTGTCTGTGTGTGTGTATTTTTACACTGTAAAATCGACTTGGCAAGTGTACCCACTTGCCAGGCCTAAACCTTCCCTTTTCTTACATGTAAGACACCCCTAAGGTAGGCCCTAGGTAGCCCCAAGGGCAGGGTGCAGTGTATGGATAAGGTAGGACATATAGTAATGTGGTTTATATGTCCTGACAGTGAAATACTGCCAATTTCGTTTTTCACTGTTGCAAGGTCTGTTTCTCTCATAGGATAATATGGGGGCTACCTTTAAATGTGATTATAATGTAGATTCCCCTAGAGAGTAGATGGACATGTGGAGTTTGGGGTCCCTGAACTCACAATTTAAAAATACATCTTTTAGTAAAGTTGATTTTAAGATTGTGCATTTGAAAATGCCACTTTTAGAAAGTGAGCATTTCCTTGCTTAAACCATTCTGTGACTCTGCCTTGTTTGTGGATTCTCTGTCTGGGTCAGTTTGACAGTTGGGTTGTTTTTCACCTCACATTAGACAGTGACACAAAGGGAGCTGGGGTGTAACCGGCATTTCCTGATTAGCCATCGCTGCTAGGAGGGAGGGGTGGAGTGGTCACTCTCATCTGAAAGGACTGTGCCTGCCTCTGACAATGCCGGCTCCAACCCCCTGCTGTGTGTCTGAGGCCTTGCCTGGGCAAGGCAGGATTTCACAAGTAGGTATGAGTCCCCTTTGAAGAAAGGTGACTTTAAAGACTAAAATGGGTATAAGAAGGGCACCCAAATCTACAGACTTCAGAAACACTTCTGGAACCAAGCGGAACCTCTCCCTGGAGAAGAGCTGATAGCTGAGGAAGAAGTGCTGCCCTGCCTGTGACTGTGCTTTGCGGAGCTTTCCTGCAGTGCTGCTTCTGCCAGAGTAAGAGGGCAAAGACTGGACTTTGTGTGCCTTCCATCTTGTGAAGAAATCTCCAAGGGCTTGAGTTAGATCTTGCCTCCTGTTGTTTGAAGTCTCAGGGACAGCAAAGACTTCTCTCTGCCAGCACCTGGAGTCTCGGGAGAGACTCCTGCTCTTACAATTGGTGCCCTATCCAGTCCCTGGGCCCTTGAAAGAAAAGCTGGTGGAAATCCAAGGAAATCGACTTCGGATGACTCCGGACCGACGCCGCTGCTGAATCCGGTAACGCCGCCTGCACCTGACGCCGATACCCTTGCTGGAACGCGACGCTCTTCGCAGGCCCGACGCCGCTGCAGCCCCGCTGAAGTCCGCGACTCCGTGGAAGTCGCTGCACCACGTCGTGACCGACGCCGCTCAAAGTGCACGGATTCAATGTTTCGCACAGACGCCGCGATCCCCGACTTCGCGCATCGGCTTGTTTTCATTCTTCACCAAAGGTACTGTACTTGGGGGTCTACACGACTCCGTGTTCGGCGCCGCTGGTGTCGGCTTGTTGGGAACGACTCTGTCACGACGCCGTGTTAACATCTCATCGAAGCATTTTTGTTTCTAAGCGCTACTTTTGAGTTTAATCTTTAAAAATTCATAACTTGACTTGTGTATGTCGGATTTTTGTTGTTTTGGTCTTGTTTTGTTTAGATAAATATTTCCTATTTTTCTAAAACGGTGTTGTGTCATTTTGTAGTGTTGTCATGAAGTTACTGTGTGTGTTGGTACAAATACTTTACACCTAGCTCTCAGAAGTTAAGCCTACTGCTCTGCCAAGCTTCCAAGGGGGTAAGCAGGGGTTAGCTGAGGGTGATTCTCTTTTACCCTGACTAGAGTGACGGTCCTTGCTTGAACAGGGGGTAACCTGACTGTCAACCAAAGACCCCATTTCTAACAGACTGACATCCAGCTAAACATAATCAAAAACCCTCCTCTGACAGCATCTTTTAAAAGTGGATTCCCTACTTGGATCTGAGTGAGATCTCCCACTGTATGCTCGCAGGCTGTGGCCCACCAATATATAAGCTGCTTGCAAAGTGGTGTTAGTGGGAAACTTCTGTGGGCTACTGTCAGGCAGGTAATTCCCAATATCTCATCTTCTTCCTCTGTTACTAAACTAATCACAGATGAGGGCTCATACGAAGTATTAAAATCACCAGCCATTATTACTTTGGCTTCCTATTGGTAGGTCCCAATAAGACTATTTAGCATACTTAAAACAGGTGAGTCACAATTTAAAGGCATTGAGTGAGCATAAACATTAACAAATATTAATATCGAGCCCCAGGCACACTTAAGTTTGATGCCCACTAGACCCAGCTAATCCATTGACATAGGCTTGTGCAAGCAAGCAATGTTATTATTTACCTAAATTATAAATCCACTCATCGCCTGCCCGTTTCCTGCTGGAGAAATTGCCTCCATACTGTAGGTGGTAAAACCTGCTTTCAAAAACCGGTAACACCTTTTGTAACGCCTCCTGACATGACGTGAATGTTGGCGTCTGCTCACTGCCGCATGGAGGTTTGGGCCATGTAGTCCAGCAGCCTCAGCCACTGTATGATGCCCCTCATACTGTGGGACCCAGTAACACCTTCTGGAGCACCTCCTGACGTGGCATGAACATTAGTGGCTACTCACTGCCACGTGGAAGCTTAGACCATGTAGTCCAGCAGGCCCGCCCACCATATGATGCTCCCCGCACTGTGAGACCCAGTAACACCTTTTGTAGAACCTCTTGGTGCTGCGTGAACATTGGCGGCTGCTCACTGCCACATGGAAATGTGAGCCATTTTGGGCCATTTAGTCCAGCAGCCCCGGCCACCATCCCACAATCAGTTAATAAATGCACAGACGAACATTGCACACCTAGTCCCGATCTACAGTTCCCTTCTCTACCCTTAATATTTATTGCCCCTTCACCTAGTGCAAAGTCTGGGTCCAAACCTGCTCAAAATTTTAAAATTAACAATCCCATTGCTTGTTCCGGGATATTGGACAAATATGGGAATGTTGAAGCATTTTTCTAGGGCTCTCTAGGAAGAGTAGTAATTTTTCTTGTAGTTAGGTATTTCTGATCTCTACTCCCCGACCCCAAAGCACATCTCTTCCTTAATTCCATTTTAAAATCTGTAGTGGGGCTCCCAATTTAAAATCTTTCAAATATTGTGCAAGTGTTAGTAATCTATCTCTCACTCGTCTAACTCAGACTTGCTCACTATGAAATATTTCCTTGGCACAGAGCGAAGGCATTTGTGTTTTACAACTAGAAGTAGCTGGGGAAACAATGTTTCGTATCCTGTGAGCACAGGGTCAGTTTCAGGGTCCCCAAAGTCTGAAGCACGCTGTAGAACACACAGTGATTTTTTCAATTATCCAGCCGGGTGCAGCTTCCATTGATAGCTCATCATTAAAAACCATACTCAGATATTTAAAAACCAAAGGCTCTTTTACAGTCATTTCTTCAATTGTATACTTAAAGGGCTTAGGGCCATATTTATACTTTTCAACGCACAACTGCGCCAACGCAGTTGTGCGTCAAAAAATCTAACGCCGGCTAACGCCATTCTGAAGCGCCATGCGGGCGCCGTATTTATTCAATGACGTTAGCCGGCGGAGCTGCCTGGTGTGCGTCCAAAAAAATGACTTACACCAGGCAGCGCCGGCGTAGGGGAATATGGAGCTTGGGCATCAAAAAATGGGGCAAGTCAGGCTAAGGCAAAATTTTCGCCTCAACCCGATTTGCGCCATTTTTTTTTACTCCCAACCCCCATTGAAATGACTCCTGTCTTAGCAAAGACAGTAGTCATGCCCCCTTGCCCAATGGCCATGCCCAGGGGACTTATGTACCCTGGGCATGGTCATTGGGCATAGTGGCATGTAGGGGGGCACAAATCAGGCCCCCCTATGCCACCCAAAAAAAAAAAAAAAATTACTTACCTGAACTTACCTTAAGTTCCCTGGGATGGGTCGCTCCATCCTTGGGCGTCCTCCTGGGGTGGGCAAGGGTGACAGGGGGTGTCCCTTGGGGCATGGGAGGGCACCTCTGGGCTCCTTCCGAGCCCACAGGTCCCTTAACGCCTGCCCTGACCAGGCGCTAAAAAACGACGCAAAAGCGGTTGGACGTCATTTTTTTTGACCCGCCCACTCCCGGGCGTCATTTTTGGCTGGGAGTGTAAATACGGCGCACATGCCTCGGAGTCATTTTTTAGACGGGAACGCCTACCTTGCATATCATTAACGCAAAGTAGGTGTCCACGCTAAAAAATGACGCACACTCCATGAACTTTGGCGCTAGACGCGTCTAACGCCAGAGTATAAATATGGAGTTCGTTTTGCGTAGAATTTGCATCAAAAAAACGACGCAAATCCGCCGCAAACGGAGTATAAATATGGCCCTTACTATTTTACCTATGCCAACGTATTTGTTTTTCAATACCTATAGTTAATTTATTGGTCTCACAGTATATATTAAATGCTTTCCGTTTTCTTTGTAACCCTACCTCTGTTACATCCAAAAGGACTAAATCAAATGCATGTAATAGATAGGGTGTGTGATGCCCCCCCCCCAATTCTTAAAGAGAATGAAAGAGTAGTCTGTAAGGTTGAAGGTGGACCTGCAAGGTACAGTGCAAATAATGGGGCTAAAACACACCCCTCCCTTAAACAGTTTTTGATCACATTTTGCTTGAAGGTGAACCTCATTATTAGGTACTGACTTGGCCGAATTCCCATAGTGTAGCTCTTATAGTATCACCAACAAGCTGATGGAGATTTTCATGCTCCCTAATTTTTCCCAAATAATTTCTCCGTCTATTAGATCAGAGGCATCTAAAAAATCGATGAAGCAACAATACAAATCCCCTCTAGTTTCTATAGCTTTTTGGCCACTGCCCATCGACTAAAGCAATGGTCGTCGTTGAGTGCCTGTATTTAAACTATTTTTGTTCAACTGTAATTAATCATAGTCCTCGATTAAGATTTTCAATTATTCTAGTATAGATTTCGAATAGATTTTTATCTCTACATCTAGAAGACTAATAAGGAGATAGTTTGTGCGACTGGAAGGGTCACTTCTTTTAAGAGTTGCAATTACCGGGAAGTGCACCTGAGATGGTAAAGGCTTTAAAAGCTGTGCTGAAGAACTTAACCCTTCACTCCATGTTGGTTTTCATACTAATTGCTGGGAGTTTATCAGGGCCACCTGCCCTTGAGAGATAGAGGTTTGAAAGTATATTTTTTTATAAACTTTTCTAATAAATATGACAAACTTTACTCGTCCAGGTTACATCTTTTCCTTTTAAAATACTCCTTTACGGTTGAAAACATATTTGATAGATATTAGCCCTGTTTTCCTGCGGTACCAATGAGTTAGGGGCATTATCGTTTTTTTGTGCTCCCTTTTGCACTAGTTTCCAATATATTCTGGCTTAAACATTTTATCCCAGGCAATGTTACTAATTTCCCCATTAATTCGTTGTAACGTTCTCAGTGTTCTTTTTAAGCCCTCACACTGAGATGTAAACAACCCACAACCCTTGAGACATTTTGAATTTAAGCAAATCCCCTTTGTCAAATTTCCCTTAAGCGCTACTGTCAAACTCTCAACTGCTCTTTGTATTATCCGAAAATACCAATCTGTTGTCCCCTGATTAATTAGGTCAGCACAATCCAGTTCTATAGACATCTGGAAAAAAGGAGCTAATAAAGCCAGCTGTGCTTCATCAATAGGATTTACCCTAAGTTTGGGAAAACTAATTTGTAGCAGTAGCATTTGTTTTATTCCATCAATTCCAAATTTAGGACCTCATTTACAAGGAGCTTGCTAAATTGTTGCATCATTCTTTTTTTGCAGCGGTGGCTCAATCAGTGCTCCACACTGCCCCCTATCTACAAACTGATGCATTGGGCCCAAGAGTCAGTTTGTAGAGGAATGTATCACATTATACCTGCAGCAGATATAATGTATGCAGGATAGGCATTCCCACATTAAAAGCCTAGCAGAACTGCTGCAGTGAAATTTACAACTTTTCACTGCATCACTCTGTGACTTGACTGCGTCAAAATTCTTGCACCTGCTCAGTCCAGGCGTTAGTATTGACGCAGAGCTTTTATCATGGGACTGTCCTCTGTGTTCTGACGCATTGCTGGAGTTGTCAGTTCTGTAATGCAGCTCCAGCAATGCGCCACTTTAGCGCCAAATTTCTGACACATCCATGAAAACTTAGGACATGGAGATCTGTATTGTAAATAAAGCTCTGTATTGTAAGTACAGCACATCGACGTTAGGGCATTTGCGTCAGGCGAAAGAAATCTGACGCAACAATGCTGATGGGTCAGTTCTTGTAAATGAGGCCCTCAGTCCCATGGCTAAGGTCCAATGATTGCTGCCATCAAGCGTTTGCACATGGAAACCTTTACATAGCTCAAAGAAACACTGTTGTATGAACATAAAGTTGATTGGGCTTCTTTGATTTCCTTGGGGGGACGTTTGTTTTGCTGGCTTTCATATGACCATTGAGGCAAACAACCCCCCTACAGCCCCTCCTACAGCTAGGAATTTTTGCATTCACCGTAAAATGTTCATGTTGGCACAGCTTTGGAATTTGGCTGTTGGGATATTGTATACTGCAAGCATTTCTCCTAGAGTAGTATTCTGCATATTGAAATCTCCTAGGATTAACACAAGTGTTTTTTTATATAGGGCACCAACATTACCTACATCAAGACCAAACAATTTTAACTGCTTAATACAACATTGACGTTCAAAACAATTATCCTCTCTATTGTGCTGTTTTCATACAAGGTGATTAAACAGACATGCCCCTATTCACAATCATTTACCTGCTCAATTCCTTTTGCAATTTTGGTGGATACCGCAGTAAATGATCCCCTCGTAGGGTGTATAGGTCCCTTTTAATGTGCTTCTGTGCTGATTTAAACAAATCCTTCAAATACCAAGCTTTACTCAGATACCCACCTTTCCCGAAGACAGATTAAAACACTGTAATTATAACAGTTATTTAAGTCCAGGAACATTTCAGGGCAAACCAACCAGGCTATCTGGACAACATTAATCCTAATCTATGACGCTTAGGCTACACTCACTGTGTTCCTAAAATCCACTAAGTGGGGCATACCAGTTATTGCTCCTGTAATCTTGGACTTGCTTACCATTGCTATTGTATGGGAAGGGCATTCTCAACTTTCCACCCCTACACTCCACTCAATCTTTGCTCCTTTCCCGACCCTAGACCTGGAGATCTCACTTCTACATAATCCAGCATGACTGTTGAGGAATATATTTTCAGTTCTTTTGTCTAATTATTCTTGATAAACTATCCTTAAACTTTCATAATATAGATCGTTCTCTGCCTTAAAAATGATGTTCTCACCATTTTTGAGTAGATTCCTACTTGTGTCACCTCCCCACTCTCCTTTTTGTGAGTAAGCACCTCCTTTATCAGATCTTTTGTTGGAACAGAGCGTAGCGGAGGACAGTTCTAAAAACCTAGGAGGAGGAGCAATCTATTTAATGGTCTCCATTTTTGTACTTGTTTCCCTTGCCTCACCAAATGAAAACAAAGGGTCAAATCCTCTGGGGCCCAATTTCATCTTTCTTGATGCAGAACCCTTTTTCATTCTTCCCAAACAAGGGGTAAAATAGTGATTCTCTAAACTGTATGTTGCTCTCTTTTGAATTATATCACAGATATTGGGCCTGATTACAACTTTGGAGGAGGTGTTAATCCGTCCCAAATGAGACGGATATACCACCAGCCGTATTACGAGTTCCATAGGATATAATGGACTCGTAATACGGCTGGTGGTATATCCGCCACTTTACCGTCCCTTTTGGGACGGACCTCCTCCAAATTTGAAATCAGGCCCATTGACTTTTCCTCATGGGTTTTTAGACACTCCTTGTTTGATTTCCTTTCTCTGGGTTGCTCTTGAGATTTTCTTTCCTAGTTGCTGCGGCCCTTCCTTCTTCTGTTGCAGCCAGGGCTAAAGGGGTACTTTTTGTCTTAGGCTTATCCTTTTGTGCTAAACCCTTTTTACATGATTAACTGTTTCCTACTTTTCTCAACAAGACATTTTCCTTACCCGTTGGTATATAGTCCCTTCTAACATGACTCAACTGGCTCCAAAACCCGTACCCCCCCCCCTTTTTTTATTAGCAGTGTTTTGCTTGGTACAAAAACCCAAGGAAAGGATGCAACCTCAACCCTCTCATCTTTGGATTTTGGAACATTTCCCTCTGTATGTAGTTGAACTATTGGTTTCACTATTGTAGGCATACAGGACTTGATATGATTTAGTTCATTGCCAAAACTCCTTTAAAGCCCTGTCTGTGTTCCTGTGTTTTCATGCCATAATTGTTTAAGACAATAGTTTGGAGAATTCCATGTAAAGAGTTTGCATTAAAATTAAAACTCCCAGTGTTCACAACACCGCCATGGCAGCAGACTCAGTAGCATGAAAGTTCTGTTGTAAACCTTGATCCACTATCTCCAGGCATCCTGAGTCCCCTGATTTTATTAGCCCTTCTTGCTCACCTTCTTTGGAGAGTTAATCTGTACCCCTTCTCTCACCATCCACACAGGTGCAGTTTTCGTAAATAAAACAGAGCTTTGATGCATGATTTCAAGCAAATTTGGAGATGAAGACAGACACATCTCTGGAAAGTTCTCCAAAATGCAGCTGATAAATCCACAACATGGTTATCTCCAGACCTTGTTCTATCATCTACCAGCGCAAGGCTGACCTGGCTCTGCAGGGGCCTGCATCCACCTTGACAAAATATTTGTCTACAAACTCTCTTATTGAGGTTGCCAGATGGACAGCTGCTGTATTATTGTGCACAGAGACCCCTACACATGTAACAGAGTTTGAAGAGACTATAGAGTCCAGACTACTTAAACCACCTTTGTTGTTTACACCAAAAGTCGCTTTGTCCACTTCCTTTTTCCTGGTGGTATTTTACTCTCTCTTGTACATAGACTCCTACACTTGTAACATAGTTAGAAGAGATTATAGTGTCCATGCTTTGCCCATTTCATTTT
The DNA here is from genome assembly GCF_031143425.1 of Pleurodeles waltl. Classification (NCBI taxonomy): domain Eukaryota; kingdom Metazoa; phylum Chordata; class Amphibia; order Caudata; family Salamandridae; genus Pleurodeles; species Pleurodeles waltl. The sequence goes on from NC_090448.1 coordinate 1,070,409,604, forward strand.
TCATGTTGGTATTTGCCTCTCTTCCTTGTCTCTTCCTCAGTATTTGCACTATTTTGTGCAATTGCTTCGAGACCCAAAAATTACTCACACCACCCTTACTAACCACCGTAACTCATCTTCCTGTCCAGAGCAAAACAATGCTTAATTGAGTCTAGAGACACCTAAAGTTAGCCTAGGTACCCCACAGAGTGATGAATAGTGTCTACAGTATTCCAAACAGGAGTACTTAATACCACTGAAACTAAAGAGGTCTACTAAGCAAGGTTCTGCTGGAGAACCTCGTTCTCATTCTTCTCACCTTTAGCTTAGCTTACAAAAACAGAAAGGAGAACTAACTTATCTCCTCCACCTTACAGATCTGTGGCCTCCTCCATCCAACAATATAATCCTTGTTGACCTGAAAGACTGATCCTTCTCGGTAGAGGTGTTCACGCTGAGCATCTGCTCAAGCCACTTTGGCTTACCTACACAGAGTGGGGCTGGCACACACGCCCAGAGACATGGCTGACCCCACCCCCCGGCCGCTGAGGAGGCTGACTCAGTGACAGCAAGTCTGCTCGCCCAGCCTGCGAAAACCGAGGTCAGTTAAACAGTTGGGGCAAGAAGCAACCTGGGGCAGGAGAGGCTTGAAGGCTCAAACAGATCTCAGTTCACAGTTCCTCCTTCTGCAGATTCAATTTCAGAGCCTGGCCGAAAAATCGTTCGAAACTACAGACTCTGCAGACTGCAATGTGTGGCCGAAGGAGGGAGGGGAACAGAAGTGAAGTTACAGAATGCAGCTCCATGGGTGTTGTTTGAAGTGATGACAATTTACGCATGAGTACCTGGCAGAAGAGGTCATAGTTTTCTGGTAGTCAGTTTTAAGTTATATACTCCTATGTTGCCCCTTAGAACTGCCCTTATAAACTGTTATTTCATTGCCCTAATAAGACTGATAAAACAAATAATAGAGCATTCTCCATGGAGGTGGCCAGACCACTGAATTTCCTCCCAACCAAATTATTCTTTCAAAACAATTACAGTTTCAAAATAAAATAAACTTGTTTTTAAACCCATTTCATTGCATTATAGTTTGTCATCAAAGTACCATGAAGCCCCAAAGTATATGTTTTTACGAAGAAAATAAAACGTAACATCTATTCTAATGGCATACCGTCCCGGCTTACTGGCAGGCTACATTTTAGGAGCATCGAGGCTGGTGTCCTGAAATTATTGGTAGTGCTGATTTAGAGTTGTTAGTGCAGTTGGCTCGGGCTGGCAGTGGGGATCGGTCAGGGACTGAAAGTAGGCCAGGGACCAAAATGAAAGAGACCCCATTAGTGTATTAGAAAGCTGAAAGAGCGACCAATATTTGAAAATTAGGGCAGTTTTGAACTTGTAAAGACAAGCTGAATAACTGTCTTGCAAGATATGGAAGACTGAATGGATTTGAGCTTGCTGCAAGCAATGTTTGTTTTAATATCAGTTAAATCAACAGCAACAACCGACCCAGCAAATCATAAAACAGGCACAAAAAATGTAAAAAAGTGATTCTCCCAATACTGTCAGACCAGCCCTTCAGGCACTGCCTGATTGCCTTAGCCTGTCACCCTGCTGGCAGTTCCAAGACCATTTGTATTTCATTTTGTGTGAGGTAGCCTTTCATAGTGAGAGATGAATTTGTGCCAGTGCAGTGGTTCCATATACTGTATAATTTAGGTTTTATTTAATTTGGGGCACAGTGTTTGTGTGGTGGCCTCTTCACATTATACATTGACCTTTGCACTTCGGTAATTATTGCTTTTCCTTTCTGACTGAAGATGCTTAGGGCCATATTTATACTTTTCGACGCACAAACGCCGGCTAACGGCATTCTAAAGCACCATGCGGGCGCCGTATTTATTCAATGACGGCGGAGCTGCCTGGTGTGCGTAAAAAAAAATGACTTACACCAGGCAGCGCCGGCGTAGGGGAATATGGAGCTTGGGCATCAAAATATGGGGCAAGTCAGGCTGAGGCAAAATTTTCGCCTCAACCCGATTTGCGCCATTTTTTTTTACTCCCAACCCCCATTGAAATGACTCCTGTCTTAGCAAAGACAGGAGTCATGCCCCCTTGCCCAATGGCCATGCCCAGGGGACTTATGTCCCCTGGGCATGGTCAGTGGGCATAGTGGCATGTAGGGGGGCACAAATCAGGCCCCCCTATGCCACAAAAAAAATATATATACTTACCTGAACTTACCTTAAGTTCCCTGGGATGGGTCCCTCCATCCTTGGGCGTCCTCCTGGGGTGGGCAAGGGTGGCAGGGGGTGTCCCTGGGGGCATGGGAGGGCACCTCTGGGCTCCTTCCGAGCCCACAGGTCCCTTAACGCCTGCCCTTACCAGGCGCTAAAAAACGACGCAAAAGCGGCTGGACGTCATTTTTTTGACCCGCCCACTCCCGGGCGTCATTTTTGCCCAGGAGTGTAAATACGGCGCACATGCCTCTGAGTCATTTTTTAGAAGGGAACGCCTACCTTGCATATCATTAACGCAAAGTAGGTGTCCACGCTAAAAAATGAAGCAAACTCCATGAACTTTGGCGCTAGACGCGTCTAACGCCAGAGTATAAATATGGAGTTCATTTTGCGTCTAATTTGCGTTAAAAAAAACGACGCAAATCCGGCGCAAACAGAGTATAAATATGGCCCTTAGTATATTAACGCACATATGCTATTTTGTTGATGAGTGTGCTGTCCAATAATGTATCCTGAGGGATATGTTGGAATTTTATAATAGATTCATATGGGGACTTTACACTATTTTGAGTAATTCTGCACCGGACGTGTCTTGTGGTTTTGTGCTCACTTGCAACAACCAGCTTTTGAACTTTGGATTCAATTTAGTGAAGATTATTTTAGTGATTGTGTGATGGACTTTTTTTTTTTTGATCGGGGTCATAGAGTTCAGTCTCCAAAAGCTCACATTGCACATCTGGATTCGGCAGAAAAGGTCTTCAAATAGCTGACTGGCATTTTTGACACAGTTTTTCCAATATTTTACACAGTTAAAACTATCACATAGATTTTCAATTTATTGCAGGAAGTGATTGAACGCACGAGAATGTGCTCTGCCTGCTCTCAATCGATATTATTCTGTTAATTAGTAATTTACCCAATCCGAATTTCAATGAAATCACAAAGTAAATGTACTGCAGGGCCACCAAATCATAAAACGACAAACACTATTATTATACAAAAACATAGCTAAATGTCCAGACAGAACAACACCTAAGGTATCATTGCAAACATTTAATTTCATTAAATTATTGGAAAGCTGATCATTACAACACTCAGTAGACCGCTATGTCATTCATCTGCACAATAGGGAAAGGTCAGGCCGACTATGTCGACTAGGGAGGAGAAAAGTTCCAGTGCTGTATGATAATTATCTGTCTTGCCCTTAGTTGAGATCTAACACATTGGCAGTTTTGAGGGACAATCTGCATGTAAAATGCTAGACCAGTAGAAGGTCAGTGCTCCTGCAAGCACTGACCGCCCTCTTAGTTAACACTCACTTTGCTTGAGAACCTGCTTTGCAATCTGATTCCTCACAAATGACAAACTTTTAACAAAACTAGTGTGAAAGATACGTGCATTTCCTGGAGGACGCTGATCAGTAAAGCAAAAAAAAAAACTACAGTGAGCAATAGTGATCATGAAAATATGGAAGGAACGCTATTGAGAAGGTGGGATGTTTCACTTCTGTCTGGAGTAAACTCATTTTATCTTTTTGAATTATTCGCACCCCGAACTGCTTGAGAGGTTGGTAAACTGTGGCATGGATCCTAAGAAAAGGTATTGGGGGTATTCTGAGGATATATTTATAAATTTATTAGGAGCAAAAAACTTTTGAGCAGCATTACGAATTTGAAATAAATCATTTGTAATGGCAAGTTTCACAAAAACCAACACATGATCAGAAAAGATTTACGTTCCAAGTGGGAATGACAGGACACATTTGAACGATATCATCTAATGCTACATTATGTAACAAGGAAATGACAATGGCTTGAGTTCACTCAGTTAATAGAGTACTCTTGTATTGTTTCCGTGCATCTAGACAATTAATGACCAGGGTGAGCCGTAAGAACCAGCACATGCAGTTCGTACGAGGAATATGAAGGATGCTTTGGGTAGGATTCAACAGGAACGCCCCCATGGTGTAAGTGCTGTATGGTGCTTTCAAGCTCTGGCTTTCCCACTGGACAACAGATTGAATAATCAGTATATTAAAACTGGGACTGGCAAAGCTAATGAATCTGACTATTTTTCTAATTAAATGCACCTTTACATTAACTGGAGGCTGAAAGTGTGAATGCCTTATTGGATATACTTGACAGTAAGACAATCAATTATGAATGGGTGGATGAATAAGCGCATGCATAGATGATTGAATGACTATACGTGCTTGTTGGAATTGAAAAATGGATGAGTGCAGGGCAATGTGAGTGGGTCACTGAGTGGATAGGCAGATGAATGTGTGAATACATGGATGAGTATATTGGGAGCAGCTGCCAGTGTAAGAGAGGAACTCTGGTACTTGGAATCAGCAGTGGAAACTCTGGGCCAGATTTATCATAGTGTTGTGTTTCTCTTGCATCATGCAAGATAACGCAAGGGCAACACAACACTAAAGTCAGATTTATCAGGTCCCGCAAGGCCACAGTGGTTGTGAATGACTTGATAAATCTGGAGTAACACTAGGCAGCGCAAATCACTGCTTTGCATTACTGTGCCCCAGGGAGGCATTCTATGGGTGGCACTTGTGTGTTCCCATGCATCCACTCATGGATTTTGGTGCATTCCCAGATTTACAAACACTGGTGAACCTGGGAATGCGTCAAAATACTATGTCTTCCTAGGGGAGGGGCAACGAGGAGAAATATCTTTATTTCTCCTCATTGTTTCCACTAAGTGTGTTGCATTCTGCAGCACACTTAGAAAGAGGAAATTGCCTCTGAGAATTGTTTTTGTGCAGAAAGGTGCCCCTTCCTGCACAAAAACAATCCTTCCTGCAATGCAGGTACCCTTGCACCAAAGTGAAAGGGTGTCTGCATTGGTGCATTAAATATGCCACATTCCGGCTTTTTCACACAGTTCAGTGAAGCAATGTGGCTTGCTGTGATCTGTGGGAAATAATTATAAATCTGCCCCATTTTGATTTAGTGATCATATAGTCATGACCAGACCTTTTTATCTGTGTCTCAGGAGTGGTGACCTACTAGCCTACTTGCATAACGTGTTGCTCCTACAAGCTAGGCCCAGATGTTTGTGCTACAATCCCAGGACTATGTGTTTGTATGTATGTGTTGCTCACATTATACATGCATTATGTGTGTCTGACTGAGCCATAGAGAACAAGGTCTGATGTTCCATTTTGAAAACCTCTGACTTGTTAATGTGCACAGGATGGTGGTGAAATTACTTCCAAAAACAGTCAAAGTGTATTGCTGACATTCCTGAGACTGGAGGGAGGAGACCTAAACACTGAATTGTTAAAAGAGGAGACAGGCATACCACTTGTAATTCAACAAGCTCATTTTGATGCAAGAGGCTGTTGACTGATCTTCCTGGATACAGTTATTTGGTGCAAGGTGGGGCTGAAGACTCTGTTGTTCAGAATGTGAAGGATCCAGTTAAAGAGGGCAGTCTTTTGTCACTCTTCCCAATCACTGTGAGAGTGGCTGTTGGCTGTGCCAGATGCAGACTGTTCACACCTTTTTGTGACTCTGTTGTGGGTTCTACGGCCTGGAGACAAATCTGCTGTGGAACATCACTCTAGACAAAGGGTAGGCCTGGAATACAGTCTGAGAAGGATATATGGAATGAGAACCTTCCAAAACTAGTTCTAAAACTGCAAACTGAGAATACATACACACCTACTGTCTGCTGTACCTGTATATAAAAGATTCAGTTCCAAGTTCTCTTTTTTGAGAAACAGGGTTACTGGTTGAGGAGGGTGAAATCCTACTCAAGCAGCAATCACAATCCTAGTCAGGGTGAAGTCAAAAGCAAACTCTAGCCTGTGCTAAACCATCAGGTAGCCTGTCACTAAAGCAGCTAGGCTTAACTTATATGTTCTGTGCGCAGTATTTACAGAGCCCACAAAAGGTAATAAAGAGAAACACAACACAAGAACAATCTCACACCAATTTAGAAAAACAGAGACATTTTTAATAGTAAAATAACATCAAAACAAATTAAATTCAATCAGTAGAACCAGAGTTATGATTTTTTAAATTTTACGTATGAAATAGCACATAAAAGAACAAAGCACCAGCTGTGTCTATCTGGTCATGTGAGATTGAGGAAAAGTCAAAAGCTAAGGCAGAGAACAACTGAGCACAAGTCAGATACATGTGGTGGATTGGGCCTCGTGTTGGCTTACTGACTTAGAATTAAGTTTGAAGAAAAGTACAGGAAAAGGTAGAGTTCGGAGTGACAAGGCAGTATTCTGAGCCCAAGGAAGAGCCGTCATTACCAGGAAGCCCTTGACAAAGTCTCAGTACAAGCTATGGAAGCTAGCTGGAAAAAGCTCAGAGTAAGAGAAGCTGACTTTACAGGCTAAGAAAGTCATCGTCATTGGTGGAGTGAAGATTTTTACCTTTGGACTTAGACAACTTTTTGTAAGTCAAAAACATTCAGTGGGAGAAAGCTGCAAGCTGCTGTCAAAGATGACACCATAAGGCTGCATACAGTTACTTAGAGGTGCTGGTGAATAGATGTTGCTGCTGTAGAGAAGAATGTAGTGGGGGTTACCATGAAGTCAGGCTGACTGATGATGCACCTTGGGTGGATCGGCTAGCAGATAGGTCTTGGTCTTCTGCCGGTTCTTCTGCCACATTTTGGTGAAAATGTTTCTATGTCCCAACTTTTAGGGTTAGACAGGTGCAGCACCTCTAACTCCTCTTCCAAGGGTCCAGGACCTGGGGGCACCACTTGGGGAGTTAGGACTCATTCCAGCATGGATCAGGTGCAGGATTCAAGTTCTCTTGAGCTTAGTATGTTCCAGTAGCTCACACATGAGTCTAGCCCTTAGCCTCACTCTAGTAATCCTAGGTTCAAGCAGCAAGGCAGGCCTCTAGCAGCAGCAGGGTGACCCTCTGGGCAGCAGAGCAGTCCTCTGATAACAGCAGGGCAGTCCTCTGATAGCAGCAGGTCAATCCTCTGTGGAACAATGAAGGCCTCAAGCAGCACAGCAGTCCTTTGGAGGTTCAGGCAGTCTATTTGAAGCCTTCCACAGACACATGAGTGTACTGAAGAGATGTTCTAAGGGGCTAATATTGTTACCTGGTGACATCATTTGAAGTTGGAGAATCTTCTAGGCCACCCCTACATCTGGTTCTGAAAAGATCTTCCCTTGCCACAAAAAGGGCCTGATTTTAAAAAAGTGGTGCAGCACCGAGTGCAGCGCCACATTTCTTGCGCCCCTTAGTGTCCCCCTAACGGCACCATGTGTGTGACGTATCTAAGATATGGTGCACCATAGCGGTAGTTAGAGGAATTAGTGTCAAAACGTTTGATGCTCGTTCGAGGCTTTGCAGGATTAGCATATAAAATGTTGATGCTAATCCTGGAAAGCCCATTGAGGTCCATTGTAAACAATGGTGTGCCTCCTTTTAATGCCTGCTCTGAGCAGGTGTTAAAAGTGCTGAAAGAAATGATGCAAAGAAATCTCTTAGATTTCTTTGCGCCATTTTGATGGCCTCCGTAAAGGGGGAATGCCCCCTTTGCTTGCATTATGCCCGGAGCAGGCATAATGTAGCGCAAAGGGTTACAAAGTGACGCAATGCATGCATTGCTCCACTTTGTAAATTTGGTGTGGCAATTTTGGACTCGTTGGGCCACATTAGCGTAAAAAAAAATGACAATAATGTGGTGCAAGGAGGTGCTAGGGGCTCTTCAATCTGACACTAAGCCTCCAAGAAGTCTAGGGTGAAACAGGCTAGAGTTAGGTTCTTTTGTGTGTGTACTGGAGTCAGCCCCTTGAATTTTCAGGGGGGCAGGGAACAGCTCTGTCCCCAGCCATCCTGGCAAGCCCACTGGTAGCATTTAATTTACAAGCCCTAGATACATGTAGTACTATATACTTAGGGATTACAATTAAATCAAGTGTGCCAATCAGGTGTTGGTCAGTTTTACCATGTTTTTCTACATTGGCTGATGATGCTAAGTTTTGTGTACTAGTTTTGTCAACTCACTAGCCACACAACATTAACCATAACTTGACCCTCTACAATGCACACCTGTTCTCATAAATGAGACACCATCCCCTGGTACACCCGCTGTATTTATGGGGAGGGGGATCTACAGGGGGTCATTCTAACTTTGGCGGGCGGCAGAGGCCGCCCGCCAAAGTAACCCCGCCGAAAGACCGCACCGCGGTCAAAAGACCGCGGGGGTCATTTCGACTTTCCCGCTGGGCCGGCGGGCGACCGCCAAAAGGGCGCCCACCGGCCCAGCGGGAAAGACCCTGCAACAATGAAGCCGGCTCCGAAAAATTCATGATAAAAAATGTTTTAACAAAATACTACTTTATATATTAAGAGGCAATATGTTGTAGTACACTGTTATTTTAATTGTTTTACAGTTTTTTAAAGTGTTACATTCACTCTGCATTGAGTTTTAAGGGGAAATGTAGTGTAGAACAGTGTACTTAAAAAAATTAAAACAAAAATAAAAATGTTATCAATTTAGAATTGCTGTGCTACACTACATTTACTCTTAAAACCCAGGATGCAGACTAAGGACCTCATTAAGAGTTTGGCGGTCAGACCGCCAGACCACAACGTTGGTGGGCCTAAAAGACGGCAATGTTGGTGGGAATACAGACCACACTATTACGAGTTATAGAGGCTGACCAGCAGCGGCATGGAGGCCTGGAAATACGCGGCTGCAGCACATCAACCAACCACTGACCTTATTACAAGTCCCTGTGGCAGACACCAATGGCAGGAAGCCAATGGCGATCTGAACCTTGGCGGTTCGCGGTCACCAAAGTAATACACAACAGCACATTGGATGGATTTGAAAACAACACAGCTGACACACATTGCCATACTGGACACACCTGCAAAGGACTTCAAACACCACAATCCTCTGCATTTTCACAGCAAGAACCAGAAACACAGAGCAAATTTACTAATTCACACACCATATATTAGGCACCCCTTTTTTCTCAATATAACATACAACACCATGCACACACTTCACTCCATTCACATCCTATACCACTACCCCTGTTTAGTAAGTTACTTTCATCCATTTTTTTCCCACCATGTCACGTTCAAAAATTCCCCATTTTTCAGAAGATGAGTTGAGAGTCATGGTGAATGAAATCATAAGAGTAGAGCCACAATTGTTTGGAGCACTAGCCCAGCAGACTCCTCTCAGAAGGAAAATGGAAATGTGGGCCAGGATAGTCAAAAGAGTCAATGCTGTAGGCACCACCGTGCGCACAAAGGAGGGCATTAGGAAGAGGTGGAACAACCTCCGTGGCAAGGTCCATTCTCTGGTCTCCAGGCGTTAGCTGCAGGCCAAGAAGACTGCAGTGACCCTCCAGTGCCCCATTACATCTCTTTCCCTGGGAGGAGATGGACTTGTCCATCCAGCATCCTTAGGGCTTGACAGAAATACCTGGGGGAGTGAAGTCTGGAAAGTAACAACACTAAAAATGTCACCAAAATGCAATGTCATGCATGCTCATAGCTCACCTTTTGCCACAGTTACTGTTACTCCACTGACCAGCCCAGTGGTCACTTATTCAAAGACCCCTGTTTGTGAACTCCCAATTGAAGTGTACTCACGTGAGGGCAAAGAAATTCTCAAATGTGTGTAGTACAGGGATTGACCTGACTACAACTCCCAGCAGTCACTGGTACTGTTACTCAAACCACCAGCCCAGAGTTTGCTTCTCCAAATACCCTTGTTTGTTAACTCACAAATGAAGTGTACTTACATGGGCGGTCAACATCTGTATAGGGTGCGTAGTACAGAGACTGACATGACTGCAACCCTCAGGAGGCACTGTTTTGATAACTCCAAACACCAGGACAGTGTCCTCTTCTTCAAATACTTCTGTCTGTGCACTCCCAATTGAAGTGTACTCATCTGGGGTGAGAACATGTATCAAGTGTGTGTAGTACAGGGACTGGCATGACTACAACTCCCAGGAAGCACTGTTACTGTTACTCAAACCAGCCAAGTGTTTCCTTCTCCAAATACTCTTGCTTGTTAACTCACAAATGAAGTGTACTCACCTGGGGGGAGAATATTGGCCAAGTGTGTGTAGTACAGTGAGTGACATGGCTGCAACTCCCAGCAGGACCTATTTCTGTGACTACAACCACCAGCACAGTGGTCACATGCCCCAATACATATGTTCGTCAACTCTCAAATAAAGTTCACTCACCTGGGGAGATAACATTGGTCAAGTGTGTGTAGTTTACGGACTGACATGACTGCAACCCCCCAGAGGCACCGCTTGAATAACTCCAAATACCAGCACAGTGTCCTGTTCTCCAAATACTCCTGTTTGTGAACTCCCAATTGAAATATTCTCACCTGGGAGTATATGATGGGCTAACTGTTGGAAAGTAGAGGGAGTGACATGACTGTAAAGTCCGGTAGCCCGTGTTTCTCCAAAACTAAACACCAGCCCAGTGAACACTTGCCCATATACCCATGTTTGTCATATCTCTAATGCCCTTCAGTCACCTGGAATACTAGCATTTCTCAAATGTTGAGAAGTAGAGGGAGTGCCCTGACTGCACAGCCCAATAGGCACTGTGGCTCCAAGTCCAAAACCAGCCCAGTGTTTCCTTCTCCAAATACCTTTGTTTGTCAACTCATAAATGAAGTGTACTCACCTGGGGGACAACATATGGATGGTGTGTGTAGTAAAGGGACTGACATGGATGCAACTCCCAGAAGGCTTTGATACTGTTACCCCAACCATCAGCACAGTGTCCTACTCTACAATGTCCCTTGTTTGGTAAGGCCCAAATGCAGTTTATTCACCTGTGGGGATGACATATGTATAGTGTGGGTAGTAAAGGGAGTGACGTGACTGCAATTCCCAGGAGGCATTGTTTCAGTAACTCCAAACACCAGCATAACATTCCCTTGTCCAAATCCCCCTGTTTGTCAACTCACAAATGAAGTTTACTGACCTTGGGGGATGACAAGTGTGTGAAGTAGGTAGAATAACCTAACTGTAACTCATAGGAGGAACTGTTTCTCTTTAGCCAAACACCAGAACAGTGTACATTTGATCAAAGAACCAAGTTTGACAAATCACAACATATGTGAAGCTCTGTATCTCTCAATCCAGACACAAGCCCAGGGTCCATATGCCCAAATAGCCATGTTTGTGAAATCCCAATTGAAGTTTACTCCCATGGGAGACTACCACATGACAAATGGTGGGAGTTAGAGGGAGTGACCAGAATGCAAATCCCAATCAGCCCTGTTCCCCTAATTCCAACAACAAAACCAGTTTCCCTTGCCCAAAACAATCTAGTAGAGAACTCCCAAATGAACTCTACACACCTTGGAGGATGAACATTTTCAAGTGTGTGCAGTAGAGACAGTGACATGACTATAACTCTCTGGAGGTACTGTTTCCCCAACTCAAAACTCCACACCAGTAGTCGTTTGATCAAATACCCTTCCCTGCCAAGTCAGATTTGAGGTTTACTCATCTAGGAGTGACCAGGATACAGATCATGCCAAACTCTGAGATGTGTCTGGCTACCTAGTTCCATCTTGACGTGCTAACCCAAGATGAAACTATTGAGGACAGAAAGGACAGCTTACCCAGTGTCCAAAACTATGATCCCAAGGGCCTGAAGATGCATAACCAGATTGGTATTGGCAGCAGCCGCATTAGCACTGCAGTAGCCACATGATGACTCCTGTCACCTATAACACAAACTCCTGGGTCTGCCTGCATCACATTTGACAAGGCCTTAAATGGGTCAAAAATCTAGCTTGCCTAGCCACTGTTTAGCCTGCACTGGTGGCAAGATGACATCCACGGGACAAGGTTTTGCCTATCTCAGCAGCTCTTTTCAGCAAGGTGAACTGGCATGCTCCACAAATGTCATGTCAATACAACCAATACCATGTGTACCTGTCATGATAGGGTTACCTGTAAATCAAATATGTACAAGATTTTTTTGCAAGATGTCACTGTAAACTTACTGGCCACACAGAGGCCACTGAAGGGCCGTCCACTACCCATGTGGAGGAAGCCCTCAGTGATGAAGATATTCATGGACATCTGGATGTGGAGGATGGTTCGGCCCATTTGGGCATCCTGGCCAGACATCAATAGTGAGTCTCACTGTGGCCACATCAACACCTCCCAGCCCCGTTGCCTCCACATCATGGGCAACCATGCACCCCTCAACCTGTGTCCCTAGCACAGTGTCAACCATCTTGTGCCCCCCCAGTCATGGATTCTAAGTTGCAACACAACACCTCTGACAATGATGGTCCAGGAACCAGTGGGAGAGATCACCCTGTGGCAAGGGCTCAGGGCTGTGGGGTTAGGGTGCATGGGAGGGATGCTGTGGGCCAGTGAGGTGAGACCTCTGGGGCTGCTCCTGGCCAACACCCCATCAGCCATATCTTGGGGGTCTATCAGGAGTCCCAAAGCGTAATGGGCAGGTACTTTCTGAACTCCGGGAAATGAAGCAACTGCAGAGGGATTTCCATGAGGAAATGTGTGAACAGTGGGAGGCTCACAATACCAACATGGACTCCCTAACAGGGGTTCTGAGGGACATTAACACCACCCTGAGCAGGGATCAACAACAACACTCTACCCCTTCCTTTGGTGCAACTACATCAGACTCTTCATTGGTACCAGCCACTGGAAGGGAGGCCTCTGCAAAGGATGACCCTGCGCCAGACCCCCTTGCCTCTGTAGCAGCAGATCTCCTCACCCCACCACGCAAGCGGGGAAATCCAGTAAGGAATCCAGGAGGTGCGGATGGCAAGACACCCTTCACTGCCAGGAAGTGACCTCTTCCAAAATGACCTTGTTTCTGTGCCACATATTCACTCTGTTGACAGTTCTTAAACCACCTTCCATTTCCAATGGAAGGAGTACACTGGACATTGGACTTCCAATGGTGTGGCATCTACTCCTATGATTTCATCCACAATGACTGACCCTTTCACTTTTCTGCTCCATCATCCCCCAATTTGATTTTCCTGCACACATTTTCAAGTCATTGTCTGCTTGCTTGTGTTCCACATTTAGCTATGTAGAGATGTAAGACCATGTGAAGCAAATTAGGAAGACACAAGATACTAATGCAAGGATGGCTATGTTACAGGTACAGTGTCCTGCAAAGGCTTACCACCAACACATACAAACACACTGCTACAAGTGTCTGGTCACACCAAACATTTTAGTGCAGTGTACAGTACATAGGCTGTTAAAATGTCTGGACTGTCAAGGCCAAGAATGGCTGACTCATATTGAGTCAAGGTACACATACCAAGGCACAGCCCCCCAGACCACTGAAGGAAGGGCCTTGTCAGACATTGTCCTCTAGAACAGACAAATACAAAGTGGATGGTGTCACCATCTTGAGCCTTAACACATACCACACCAGAGTAATCCACCATCACATAACCCAAGGTACAGACAGAGGGAATTACAACAGTCCCTGATCGCAAGCCCATCATTATCCAATGGCCATGCATCTGGTGGTATGACACAAACATATGTCAGTGTTGTGGCACAGGCACTGTGGCCTGCAATGATGAAACACATCTACAGATATATACAGATCATACAAGAAGAGTATTTAGCCAATGTGAAGGGTGAATGCCTTGCTTGCAATTTATGTCTACAGATTTCATGCCCACATGATGACACACATGATGCAATTGCAGACCTTCCACCCAAACACTGTTCAAGCTGCCTTGGTATAGGTCTCATACACCCCAATTCTGTGACCTACATTACTTGGCCAAGCTATGTCCACTTTGTCAGAACAGCATCAGATACCCGCCAATGTCACAACTCCGAAATGCCCACATGAGGATGTCACGGTGAAGGTACCTGTACAAAGACAAAACAAGGAGAATACACTTGAAAACATACCTATTACAAAAATCACATAGCAAGCATCTGGAAATGAAATTACATTACAATGAGACTGTCACAAACAAAGCATCATCATCAAGGTGTGAATTTGTCAAAGGCACATTCTTCAAGCACCCTTTGGCTGAATATTGCAGAGTATCAGCTCCCTAGTTGTTGCCAAAACACTCAACTCCATACATTCTCAGACCTACAGTGCATCGTAAAGTCACAGACATTACATCACATGACATACTTACACTCATGAAAAGTAGCTGTTGATGAGATCTTCCGGTAAGCCAACTCCTTCCCCTTCACCACTGTCATCCTCACTTGGCATTACAGGATTCTCACCCAGTGCAACTGCAGACTCCCCCTCCTCTGGGATGTACGGGATATTCCTCTGCAGAGCAATGTTGTGAAGCATGCAGCATAACACAGTGAACTGACATGAAGGGGCCTCCACAAGTCCGGTCAAGACACCTAGAGCTGATCTTCAGGAACCCAAAAGCCCGCTCCACTACCCGCCTTGTTCTTCCATGAGCCTCATTGAAGCAGACCTTCTGTGGTGTAGTGGGATTCCTTTTTACATCAACAACCAAGGATGGTTTGGATATGTGAAGCCTCCTGTTAAGGCATGGGACATATGTGCAACAATGAGTCACTCACCTTATGATTGCAGCACCAAACGTCGCACACACACAATCAGGACAGATGTGACTTACCAACCAGCCAGGCCCACTCTGGGTACAGTTGTGACATCAGCTGGGGTATGGTGCTGTTCTGCATTATGAAGGAATCATGGGCTGAACCCAGATAACAGAAACAGACCTGTGAAATGTAGAGATCCTCCAAACATACAACTTGCACACTGATGGAATGTAAGTTCTTTCTGTTGTGGTATACTTTTTCATTGGCCTGTGATGGGACTCAGACAACATGTGTGCCATCAATGACCCCTTACCACATGTGGGATGTGTGCAAAGCCATAAAAGTCTGCCATCACATGGGCTAAATCCTCACGTAGGGCAAACTGGAAATTGCTGTCCGGGCGTTTCAACATTGCTGGGAGGACATCCTTCAACACCAGACTGGACATAGTTTGGGACATGGCAGCTGATAGGGCCACTGTATATTGGAGGGATCCTGTGTCTAGGAAGTGCAATACTGACATGACTTGTACAATGGGTGCTACGCTGGTAGGATAACTAATAGCTGGCATCAGATTTGGCTCCAACTGACGATATAAGTCCACTATTGTTTGCCTAGTCAGACGATATAGCAGTATGATATGTTATTCTTCCATGGTCTGAAGGTCTGGTATTGGACGGTAAACAGGAGGTTGTCACATCCTCCCTCTCCCTCGGTACCTATGTTTGACAAGACATGATTTGCAGCATTAGTCAGTGTGACAACAACAACATACATGATGCATGTCAATGATATCATGTGATAAGGCATTTCTGAATGGAGAGACATGGCAAGCAGTACATATCACAGCTGCATAAAACACAAGGGTCACTTGTTGCCAGCATGGTATTACACACATGTGGTCACAACATGTGTATGGACCAAACTCAGAGATGTGCAACACAATTGCCCCTAGAAATGTGACTGTGTGTTCCTACTGCCAAAATAACCATCAGCGGTGGTGGACTGTGCTCCACTGTTAAATGCCATCTGTGCCTTGCAACATACTACAATGGTGTTTGAGTAATAGGACCTACATAACAAGACAGGATAAGCATGTTTGTGAGGTCAAAAACACTTTTTCGCAGGTGTGACGCAGCTTCTACAGCCCAATACAACATTTCAGGCCACCAAAATGGCAGCTGCCTGACCTACTCTACTGGACATTAGGAACTGCCTGCGACCGCTGATAAATGTTGTCATGGCGTATGTGGTTACAACCGTGGCAGACACAGCCAGAGGCTACTGTTGCTGCCAGTGGCAGTCGCAGGTCAATGGTTGTGTCTTCCAGCGGAGATGACCGCATACGTGGCAGACATGACCGCCTTGTTCGGCAGATTCACTCCCTTTACTCCTGACACTGCTGCCAGCAAGACCTCCACAACATGAGCTGCTGTGTGCTGCTTCTGGGAGCAATCATGCCAAGGCCAGCAAGTGATGGGGCCAATGCCTTCACTCCAGAGGAGCTGGAGAGGCTAGTGACTGATGTCCTACACCTGTATGGACAGCTCCATGGGTCACCAGAGGAACAGGTAAGTACCTTAAGTGCAAAATGTTCTCTGTACTTCACCATCTTTTCCCTCCTCACAGGCTAGAATATGCCTATGTGTGCCAGTTTGACTACTCATCTGCCTGTTGTTGCAGTCTGTGTGGCATCAGTGGGAGGGACAATGTGCAGGTATTGGTGGCTAGTGACATATGTCAAGTTCAGTCACATTGTGTTGTGGGAGGTTTTTGGCGACCTAGATTCTCCTTGTGTTGGATGCACATACCTAGGTGAGGCGACATTACTGCTATCCACTGACATCTCTTTCCTCAAGATTGTTGTAAATGTCAGACAACATGTATATGCGTGTCAGCATGAGCTGTGTATGCATGTTGTATGAGTCAGTTGAGAGTCATGTGAGCAATGTGTATAGTGCCACAGATCTTTCAAACTACATTAGTGTGGTGATTTTTGGGAGACCATGATATATGAGTCAGTAGCTTGTTCACATAGCAGAAACTGTACAATGCATGCTTTTTTAGTTGGAAGCCATCTCTGTGGGATGGATACATATGTCCAAAGGAGTGATCTGTGGTACAGGTATATAACACAGAACCCCACCCCATGAAATGGCATGAGTCTGTATTTGTTATTCCACATGTCACACATGGACAGGGAATACACTTTCTGTACCTACCATGCAAGTCCTTTCCTTATTACTCATGTGCAATTTTGGAGTTTGTACTCTGGCAGTTGCCTGTAGGGACAGCATGCAGTGAGTCATTCTCAGAGTGTGAATGTGTTGGTCCATTCATACCTAAGGAGTTTACCCTTCAGAAGCCACATAGGTGTGTAATGCTTCATTGTTGCTCTCATCACAGTACAGGTTGTGAGAGCACAGGCTACCTGATGTCAGTAAACTTGCTTAGTCATTGTAGGACATGAGCTGGGTAGTGGGTTAGTCTGCAGGTGGAAATATATATGTGTGTAGTCATGTCCCTGTACTTATTGGCTTGTGTGTGCCACACTTACGGAGTATTGAAAAATAGAAAAGTTCTACCTTGATGTTACTGACATGTATGTGACTCAACCATTTGTGATAAAACTTGTGACCATGATCTCTTGATTTGTCTTTTACACCCATGCAGGTCAACACCCATCAAAAGAAGACACTATGGAGAGCCGTTTCCCAGAAGGTGCAGACCCTGGGGGTCTACAGCCGGTGGAGCACCCGCTGTAGGAAAAGGTGGGAGGACCTGAGACACTGGGCCAGGAAAACAACTGAGGTCCATCTGGGTGTGTCCTCCAAGTATGGGCCCGGTGCCCATCGAACCATGACCCCCTAATGATCAGTATTTTGGCTGTGGCCTATCCAGAGCTTAATGGGCATTTGAGGGCATCACAGCAGCTATAAGGGGGTGAGTACAGGGCATATTCCTGCCTGTCACATTGTCAAGTGAATGTGTTAGGTTCTGACTGCTCCCCCTGACAATTAGGGATGAATCATGTGTCACACAACAGATGACTGATTGTGTCGACATGTCATATGTTGTATACTGATATGCCTTGCGTTTTGGCCCAGGGACCTAGGGCACAGCTGTTTAAAATCCACAAACCACTTGCTCTTCAGGGACGACATATGGATGTGTACATTGATCAATCGACTACTGTTTCTTGTTGTAGTGTGTGTAAATTCTATGCAACATAATACTAATACTCAAAGTTACATGCCAAAGGTAAGAAAGTGATGGATCACTGTCCTCAGCCATGTGTCTGGGTAAATGAGTATATTAGCATCTGCCACCCAGAAGTTAGTTGTGTTCAGTGTATGATGGGTGCAGGTGCCTCACTGCAGTCTGTAATGTGAAGATGACTATTACACATGAGACAGAGCCTACATTGTACTTTGTGTGTTGCTATACATCAATTCTTTCCCTTGGTGAGTGGGGAATGTTAATTGACCTAATTTATGTGCCATCACTGTTTTCAACATTCCTTGTCCCTACATGTCAGCATGTGTCCCTTTCACTTTTGAAAAATTGTAAGCTGTGGTTTCATGCATGGTCTACCTATGTTGATGGGATGATGTCTGTATTCCCTCACATATATGTGCATGGCAAACTGTGTGTGTAATAGGACAGTTACAATGGGGGTACATTTCATGTTGTGCCACAGACAGCAGTGCGTTACCATTGTTAATTGGCTGACACATTTCCCCGTGCATCATAGCATGTCATTTGACATGTACAACTGTAGACAACTGTAGTAGCAATGAGGGACATGGCAGGTAGGTCTAGAGTTTTGAGCCACAAGGTGCTTTTCTATGCCTTTGATGTGAAAAAAGTGCAATGCACATGTGTAATTGGTAAGGTTTGTGGCCTGACTGTTGGCCAGCATCATGGAGTGACTTGCAGTTATGCTGAAATCACATGTGTTTGGGTACAAGCTTTTATCTACAGACAAACATCTGGGTTTGCATGACCATAATGGAAACAATGATGTAGCTTCCAATTGGGCAGCATGTTGAGGGCCTTCAACAAGTACTTACAAATCTCAGGGCCTCTCCAACATCCAAGAGACTAATGGTGTCTACTGATGCACTCAGAGAATGTCATTGTAAGGGTGCCATACATTGGTGGTGATTACCCTGATTCACTGTGTTGTGCATTTTGGGGAGATCTCCCCCTGACATATTGAACATAATGTCTACTGAGTCTATTTCCATGCCACATATGTAGCCCATCTGAGCAATGTAACTACTACCTCCATGACTCTATTGGGACAAATATCACTTGGTGAAATATGCGTAGTGGAACTGCTTCAAGTGTGACATGAATATTTCCATGTCACCTTCTCCAGCCCATTGTATTTTTGTCATCATCATGGCAGGAATTTGGAGCATCATTTCTTATTGTTGGGTCATTGTGTATGTGACAAATAGATATGTGGATAACCTTGTTTGGGATCTGTGAGAATGCATTGACAACAGGTAACATGAGGTATCCTCCATGGACTATGAGGGTGATGAGGTCTCTTACTTGTTTAATGGTTTTTGTGA
Organism: Pleurodeles waltl; assembly: GCF_031143425.1. Lineage (NCBI taxonomy): Eukaryota > Metazoa > Chordata > Amphibia > Caudata > Salamandridae > Pleurodeles > Pleurodeles waltl. Next base: position 1,070,428,962 of record NC_090448.1, read on the forward strand.
TTGCACAACTTCAGCCATGCAATTGTAGTTGCCTGAGACCCTGATTTTACTGTGAGCAAGCTCAGATGGCATGCATGCATATGGAATGGCACATGTATGGCCACTTAGATGGAGTTTGTTGCTGGGGCTTACTTGATATCATGACAATGTTTGCTAATCAGAGCTGCTGTTCAAGTGGGATCGTGGACATGATGACTCTATTTCTCTTTGTATTTGCAGCATCAGCACCAGCAAGCGATGGAGATGGGGCATAGCCAAGTGGGGAAGCATCTCCCCACGGGTCCTTGGGTGAAGATACCATGGACACAGAGGGACCCAGTGGCCAGGAGGGCGAGGGGAGTGCCACGGGGGAGACTGGAACATCCTCTTCATCATCGGATCCTTCCTCCAGTGGACACTGCCTAGTGGTAGCGGACCCATCGTGGCATTCCCCTGTGTCATCTTTGTCGGTCACCCCCATTCTATCACCACTCTTCTTGTTGCACCCCACCCAGTTGGCTCACCCAAGAGGCATAGCCAACTGGCCCAGCCACTGTTACACCTGATGCCCTCAATGAGGAGGCTATTGGCCTCCGGAGAAGTATCTCCATGGGTCAGACAGCCCCTGTGAATGCCATCCAGAGAATGGTAAACCAACTCTAATAAACAAATGGATTCCTGGAAGGCATTCATGGTGCAATGTCTGGCCTACAGAGATCTTTTCAGGCTCTGACCTCCTCACTGACAGCAGCCAGTCACCCCCTACCTTCCATCCCCCTCTGACTCCCTCTACACAATTCAAATCTCCCCTCCCCCTACCTACCCAAAGCACACATAGTGATCCACATGCATCCACCTCGACCCACATGAACAGCATACACAGACACAAGCACCTCAACACAGTATGGCAGACAAGCAAACAACAGACACCAACAAACACAACAACACTCACCACTTCCCCAGACACCCACACCACACCCAGAATAACACACACAACATCATGCATACACACAGGCACCACCACAATGGTCAGCAACACACCCACCATACCCAGCATACCAGCAGACACCACACCAACAGACACCCAGATATCCACCATAAGCACCATACCCCCAGACACTCCCAAACAGACATGGAGACATCTATCACTACTAGCATACCCACAGACACACACACACATCCACCACTCCGTACCCCAGCACCTCCACCTCCCAGATCACCAAAACACACAAACTCACACACTCACCCACGCAACAGACACCAAACAAAACCAGGCATATGTCCCAGAAGCACACACCCACAACATCCACACCAACACAGCAGACAACCACTCCCTCGACCTCCAATCCCCACCCCTTCTGCTGACTGTCCCCGTGTCCCTAAGAATGTTTTTCTGTTTGACCTTGACCTTTCCCCTGTTCCCTCCATCCGTCCCAATCCCAAGAGGCTCCCACCCACCTCCCAGCCCCTCCCTTCCACCTCCCCCCACGCAAGCACCGATATCTGTCCCCCCAAAAAGCAGTCCACCACTCCCAAACTGAAGACCAAACCGCCCTCCCAAATCCGAACCCCCAAAATGAACCCTGTGGTGCCTCCCTACCCACTTGATGCCGCTTCCTGTGGAGGTTCCCTGGCAGTTAGGAATCAAGTGACAGCACCATGATGTGCCTGTGCCAAGACACATGGATTGGCCAATGGCTTTGGACGTTTCCTATTTTGAAGTTAATAACCCTAAACAGTTGAATCTTTTGGGTATACATTTGTCCTGAAACTCCTTTTCTACCTTTATGTTGTTCCTGAGAAATTTGTATTGTCTGCCTACAGTTGTGTGTGCTTCAGCCTACTTGCTGATTCATTTGCTTTTGTTTGCAGTATCTACCTTTGTGGGCAGTGCTGGTGTCCCCCAAGACAAGGGTATATGTTGGATGTATAGATATGTGGGTATAAATGCAATGGTGGTGTCATGGCATTCTGTACTGTTTGGTATGGTAAGTATTTAGGGCCATATATAACACTTTTTCCCATAGACACAGAATGGGTAAAAACCTTTGCTACATCTGGCCCTTAATCTTGTGTTGTCAATTGTGAGCATGTATAGTGTTAGACTTGTCCCCGTGATTTGGAATATGTCTTCATCTGATGTGTGTCAGTTTGAGTTTTGTTTGTGCAGACATGACATGTGTTCAATCGTGCTACCTTTGTTTGCATTAGACTGTGCATGTGTCCACTGAGCTGTATGTACCTTGCAGCTACTTCTTGTAGAGGTATGTCCCATGCAGTTGGAGTTGGATGTGCTTTGTTGACTTGCACTTCCACATTGTGGAGATAGGCATGTCATTTGGATCTGGGATTGTTGTTTTATGGGCAGTTGCAACGTGATATGTGTCCCAGTGCAGCCTCCTTCCCTGGGTGCTCATGCTGGCCCCATTCCATTTGCATAGTGACGTTTATATATTTGTCTATCTAACTATTGTGCATCCCATTGTCCTTCCATTGCGTTGCAATGTGTGTAATGTGTGTTTCCATTGCAAGGCTGTGTACTTGGAGTGTTGCTTGTGTTCCATGCCACATCCATGCATATGTGTGTTGAATGTGACAACTGTCCATGGCATGTGAGGAATGTGAGTGTGTGAATAGTTGTGATGTTGGTGTTTTGCTAGTGTTGTGGGAGACAATGTTGTATACAATTTACTGTCCATAAGATAAGTAGACGTGTGTTTTTGTGTAGGGTTGTGGTGCAGTGTGAGTGACCTGCCGAAAGGGGGTGTATTGTGATTGTGCATGTGTCTTTCTTTGTGTACACTTCTGACCTGGGACACAATGACGCAATGGCACATGTACTTAGTGCCTGTAGCGTGACCCCCATATCATGTGGATGACGGCACAATGATCTCTTGGTACGGTTAATAACACAGCTAGGTATGTGTACTTACAGTTGGTGGTGGCCACAGCAGCATTGATTTTGTCCACCTTTGATGAGCAGCAGCGGCAGGACATGTGTGATGGGCTCCATGGTGGCACTGGACATGTGAGGCTGCCTGAAGGTGAGTGTCTCCATTTATAGTCCCCATTTCAGCCTTCTGAGACGTGGTGTTTGGACCACCACAGTCACATTGGCAGTGTGCAACCTTAGAATGTGTGTGGCAGAAACACAGGCTTCACCGGCCTGTTTGTGCAGCCTTGTGACTGTGGCGGTCTGTGCTGTGTGGCAGTGCCGGTGGAACGCCGGTGGACTTTGCTCCATAGGCCAGCATGATTTGTAATCTGCCGTAAGCATAGGAAGTGCAGGGGCCCCCTTGTGGCTCCCAGCACTGTGTTTCTGACAGCCTTTCCACGGCAGGGTCCCCACCATGGAAAGGCTGGCGGAAACAGGAGTCGTGATCAGCACGGGGGTGCTTAGTTCAGCACAGCAGTGGCTGACCGACTGCCATTAGCATGTTGGGAACCATGTTCCCAGCGGCATTGGCAGTCAGACCACCAGGATCGTAGTGTGGTGGTTGGACCACCTGGATTGCGACTGTCTGCCCATCTCCGCAAGTCTGGTAACCCTTGGACTGCGAGACTCATACTGCGGCCCTTAGTCTGCTTTCTGGTTTTTCTGTGAAAACATAGTGTAATACAATCTTCTTAAAACATTTTTTTTTTAAATCAATTATGTAAAAATGTAAAAAAAAAAAAACGATACTACACTATATTTACCATTAAAATCCCAAACTTGCACTAAGTACAGTATAAACAATATGGTATTACCATGGTACTTCGCAAACCTTTTTTTAAATACATAAACTAATAAAACAACTTTCACTTACCTTTACCTACTTAGATAAACTGACTCATCCCTTCCTATACACTTATAAAACAGTAGTACACTATATTTACACTGAAAACCCAGAATGTGACTGTCAGACCGTCAGTACGCGGTCTGTGGGCTGCAGTCTCCCAACCACTGTCTTATAATGCTCCTGTGGGGATGGCGTGTGGCAGCATTGGCTTTGGTTCTGAAAGAGAGCCAAGGCCAATGCCAGCTGCACTGACTGTGCTGCCGGCATAGTTGAAAGGTGCACAGTATGCTAGTGTAGACAGTGGGCATTTCGACTGTGCTGACAGGGGGGCTTCTTCACTGCCCAAGAACTGGGTATGTGCAGTGCAGGGGCCCCTCTGTGGCCCATCTTTGCATTTCCACTGGCCTTTTCATGGTGGTCCCCACCATGAAAAGGTCGGTGGAAAGGCAAGTTGTGATCAACACGGCTGTGCCAACATCAGCACCATTGTGCCTGAACATGGCTTTCACTGCCGCTAATGCATTGGGTTCGATGATCCTGGCGGTTGCGGCGGTCTTGTGGTAGTCCAAGCACCAGTATCTACTCTGGTTCTTGGAACATCAAGGTTCAGGCAGTCGGACCGCCACTGCGGGTGCGGCGGTCTTTGGACCACCTTACTCATAATAAGGCCCTAAGTTTGGTATACACAATATGACCACCCTTACATTTTCTAAAGGCTTGCATTGCCTAACCATAGATGTTTCGGCATCGTGATTTATGGCACTATAAGGTGAAATTACATTGGTATACCAGAGTACAATAAAACACTAAGGGCCGTATTTATACTCTGGTTGCGCCAAATTTGCGTCGTTTTTTTTCGACGCAAATTCGACGCTAAACTAACGCCAACTAACGCCATATTTATACTATGGCGTTAGACGCTTCGGGCGCCAAAGTGCCCGGAGTGTGCGTCATTTTTTAGCGTGAACCCCTTCCTTGCGTTAATGATATGCAAGGGAGGCGTTCCCGTCTTAAAAAATGACTCCCAGGCCTTTACGTGGTATTTATACTCCCGGGCAAAAGAGACGCCCGGGAGTGGGCGTGGCCAAAAACGGCGCATTTGCGCCGCTTTTTAACGCCTGGGTCAGGGATGGCGTTAAGGGACAAGTGGGCTCAAAATGAGCCCAGAGTGCCCTCCCCTGCCCCCAGGGACCCCCCCTGCCACCCTTGCCCACCCCAGGAGGACACCCAAGGACGGAGGGACCCATCCCATGGACATTAAGGTAAGTTCAGGTAAGTATTTTTTTTTTTTTTTTTTGTGGCATAGGGGGGCCTGATTTGTGCCCCCCTACATGCCACTATGCCCAATGACCATGCCCAGGGGACAGAAGTCCCCTGGGCATGGCCATTGGGCAAGGGGCCATGACTCCTATCTTTACAATGATAGGAGTCATGTTGATGGGGGATGGGCGTCGAAAAAAAATGGCGCAAGTCGGGTTACGACGATTTTTTCGACGTAACCTGACTTGCCCCATTTTAAGACGCCCATACGCCATTTTCCCCCCTACGCCGGCGCTGTCTGGTGTACGTGGTTTTTTTCCACGCAAACCAGGCAGCGCCGGTCTGCTTGCGCCGGCCAACGCCATTCCATAAATACGGCGCCCGCATGGCGCTTCAGAATGGCGTTAGACGGCGCAAAATTTTTTGACGCTAAACTGCGTTAGCGCAGTTTAGCGTCAAAAAGTATAAATATGGGCCTAAGGGCCTCAATAACAAGAAGTTGATGCATTGGGCCAAATACGTCAGATTTCTTGTGCTGCCTAACGATTCCTAACGGCGCAATGGATGTGCTTTATTTACTATGCAGAGCTCCATGGCGCATGTTTCCACAGATGCGTCAGAAATTTTGATGCATCTGTGGCAGTAAACTGATGCATTGCTGGACTAGCGTAAAAAAATGATGCTACTCCAGCAATGTATGGAAGGCCCTAAGAGGAAAAACCCCTGTGTCAATTCAACATCAGCTCTGAGAAGGCGTTACATTTTTGACGCAGTGAAGTCACAGATTGACGCAGTGAAATGTTGTACATTTCACTGCATCAGTTCTGCGTGGCTGTTTGCCTGGGAACACCTACCTTGCATACAATATAACTGGCACATGTATAATGTGACGCAAGGCAAACTGACGCTTTGGGGCCAATGCGTCAGTTTGTAAATATTGAGCAGTGCAAAGCACTGTTTAGGGCCACCACTGCGTCAAAAAAAATGATGTAACAGTGGCACAATTGCCTGGTAAATGAGGCCCTAATTTTTTTGTGCATTATGGGCCTGATTTGATATTCACAAGGGTATTTTACCCTGCAAAAGCAATAATTTCATCTCTTTCCCTGCCAGCATGACAGCGGTCAGGGAAAGATCTGAAAACTCCAATTTTAGCAAACTGGAGCATTTTTAAAGCTCACGATTACTGAAAGCGGAGTGTTTGCTATTGCTTGGAGGGAACTGTCAGCTAAAAATTAGACCCCCTAATCATTTTATATTCATATTTACTATAACTACCTGCTGGTGACCGCCAGTATGATATATATGTATCAGTTTCACTTCTCAGCCACTTCCTCACCCACATTCCAGTTCCAGAGGCCTCGGAGCGGCTCTTAAACTGTTGCGTAGGCTCTCATTATCCTAATGAGACTACTGGATTTTTGGGTAGTGGGTCGTACTCGGTGTGAGGGGACTAAGTCTAACCCACGGCGAAGGACCCTTGTCACCCTCAATCCGGTTTTGCTCCGGCTAACTAGCAGTTCCTCATCTCTCCTAGAGGGAAGAGATGATTGGGCAGCCGAGCGCATGACATCTTCGTGCTTCCCAGGGAAGTCGTGGTCACTCAGATCCCAACCAGTTCTCTCATACACAGTGCGGTCTCATATATGAATGACAAAGGCAGTTTGAGTTTTAAAGATTGGTTTAATAAAACAACTGCATTTTAGATAACAAAGCCGCAATAACCAGAACTATACAACACAGTAGGATTGAAATAGTAACGAGGAGAGTGAAACATAAGAAAAACGCTATCATAGTGCTACTAGATTATGTTCTCTCTTCTAAGTTCTATTTTGAGCACAGCATGTTAAGCTCTAAGCCTGCCTTTTGGGTTCCCCCGGGAGGACATCAACCCTCATACCTGAGCAAAGGCCTGTGATCTGGATCATCATCTGCAACAGGGCAGTCATCGTCTAGTTGTGGTTCCCTGGTCGGAATCTACCTATTACGTCTACCAGGACTAGGAAGTGTTTTTATAACTAACACGCCAGTGTTCTAAGGAACGTCCCTACGTAAGAATGTGTACTTTCTACGAACCCTAAAGACTAAGGGCCATATTTATACTTTTTGACGCAAAACTGCGCTAACGCAATTTTGCGTCAAAAAAATTAGCGCCGGCTAACGCCATTTCGATGTACCGTGCGGGCGTCAAATTTATACATTGACGCACGGCGGCGCAACCAACAGGTGGGAGTCATTATTTCGTGACGCACACAGCGGCGTTACGTCGTAAAGGAAACCAACGTTAACGCGACGCAAATCACTGTGGGTCGATTTACGACAGCGCAACCCGGAAAGCGTTGTTTTTTTTTACGCTATTGCATCAAATTTAACCGCGAAAACTGCCCTTTCAGCAGAGGAGAGCCAAAATGGATCCCAGATGCCACTACAGACCCCAGGAGGATGACAGCAGACCAGGAACCAGCCAGGAGGATCCATACCGGAACCAGGACATTTTTAGAAAAAAAAGAAAGTGTCGCTTCAGTGCAGAGGAGCAGGAAATCCTGGTGAAAGAGGTGACGGAACACCAGCACCAATTGTTCATCACCTCTAAATTGCCCATCAGTAGGAGAGAGGCCATATGGAAACAAATTGTGGACAAGATCAACAGTGTGGCTGAAGAACGCCGCACAGTCACCGAGTGTAAGAAACGCTGGCATGACTGCAAACGTAGGACAAAAGAAAAAATGGCCAGGAACAGGAAGGCAGCAATGCAGACTGGAGGGGGGAGTCCACCACAACAGGAGGCCCTGGACCACATGGAGGAGATGGTCGCAGCCGTCATCCCTGAGGAGATCGTCACAGGGATTCAAGGACAGGACAGCGCAGACTACCACGACACAACGCACATGCAGGGTAAGTCGCATGGGGAATAAAAATGCAATAATGGGGACTGTAAGCAGGGGGAGAATACCTACTACACAATGCATGTAAGTCAGCACATATATGAAGTGGCATGGGTAAAGGGGCACGGCAGGGGGGCATGCCCAGCACAGACTGAATCTGGGGCACGACAAAATACAGCACCAACAACAGTCCCATGGGGCCATCCTGTAAGTACAACAATAGAGCCAAGGGAAAGCAGCGACAGGTGTGAAGGCCACTACGTCAAACTCACATCCAGGCACTTGTCTTGCAAAATCTATCCTACATCAACTAGGTCCCTATCAGTAATGCAGTAGCCAAAACAACAACTGCAATGTAACTGCCACAACAGTTGACAATAACACCTCTCATCTCTGTGCAGCTATAGTACCAAATGGCAGTAACCTCCCCATGGAACATACATACCTAAATTAGGGGGTGAGGATGACATCTGCAACTATTCATAGAAATAAGACAAAGGCACCAGTACACTCAAATGCCGAATGTCCATACTTGACACATACATAAGCCAAAGTAAACAGCAATAGGAGCCACACAGCACTAAGGACACACACATGCTGCATACGTCAGGGTCTCTCACGTGCCTGGCTAACAAGGCTACATCACTAATGTCATACTGCTCAGACAATAACATTGAGGAGGGGACACAGGCAACTGGTCACTGAAACACACCTGCACAGTCTGACAACCAAATAGAACCTTCATACGATAAACAGGCCAATCCAATTAAACACACATGACCCAACATCATCTTCAAACATCAACAATGTTTACATCCATACCACATCCTAACATTGACATGCATAGGATATGCCACGTCACATGTACATTTCGGGCAATGTGAATAAAAAGTGTTTGGGGCAGGTCCTGAGAGGCAAGTGTGCTGCCAGGGCATTCACAACACCCACAGTCAGTCAAAGTGTAGTGTTGTAAGTGTAACGTATACTTTGCGCATTAGCTTCAGGCTTTATGCCTTTGTGCACCTTGCCCTGAATGTACTTTAACGCATTTGCTCACATCTAAGAGCCTCAGAGCACTTTGCACTAAATGCTTTTTATTGGCCTTCCTATCAGTTAATTTAGCAAATAGCCAGTCCTACTGTGTTGTTAAGTAGTCAAATCACACTGTTTTGCCTACTTCAGCACTGGAGTTTGCCAGAACATATTCACTCTGTGCCCCAGTCAAAGATACAGTCTGGTACATTGCCGATAGACGTGGTAGGGGTTAAGATTTGGCATTCCTGCGTAGGGACACTTTGTCATCACGATGACATATGACTTATAAAATCACTTCCTTGTCCCAAGACACGCAAGAGGGAGTTTCCAAACAGAGAACCACAACTAGACGCTGCCTGCCTTGCTGCAGATGCAGAACCAGATCACAGGCCATTGCTCTGATATGAGGGATGATGTCTCCCCAGTGATTCAGACAGGCAAGCTCCAAGCTTAACATGCTGTGCTATAAATAGAACAAGCAGAGGGATAGTAGAAACAGTTAGGCTGCATGATAGCTTTGTACTAATGTTTTACTCTCCTGCTGACTCTTTCAATTCTAACAGTTTGTATTGTTTGGGTTATTGTGGCTCACACCTAAATATCTACAAGTCAGTTGTACAATGAAATCATCATATTAAACAAATACTGTCTTTGTCATTTGTGTATGAGAACATACTGGAAAAGAGAGAATTGTGTAGGATCTGAGTGACCACCACTTCCCTGAGAAGTTCCAAAGATGTCATGCGCTCGGATGTCTAAACATTCCTTTGCTGTGGGAGACCAGAGGCACTGCTAGTTAGCCAGAGCAAAAAGAAAGAATCAGGGTGACAGAGTTAATTACAAGTGTGTCAGACTTAGTCCCCCACACCATTAGCTATCCTGCTGCCTAGAAAGCCAGTAATCTCATGTAGGATAATGAGAGCCCACCCAACAAAATGTCCCTCCATAAGAATAGTTAAACACGGAGGGAGGAGTAGGACAAAAACATGCCTATTCCTAAATTTTTACAAAGCAACACCTAGAGGCGATCAGGCAGACAAGTCTGATAGCTCCATATCATACATGTGACACACAGGTGGGCCATAGGCCTACAACAATGCCCATATGAAGGACAGCAGATACCAAGACAAAAACAGAGCACAAAGTTAAGGCATCCAAAGGCTTGTATCTTAGTGCAAAATTGTCACAACACAGACACACTAATTGTACCCTGTTTCATTGCAGAGGCACATGGATCTCCTGCAGATATGCCTGTCCCTGATTTCCCTGATGACATGGATGACGAGCCTATAAACATTCCACAGGAGACCATCCAAATGGTGCTAGAAAGCCTCCAAACCCCACCTTCAGTCACAAGGAGGAGCACAGAAGAAGCAGCCACCACAGGAGAACCACCCGCCACCCCAATTGTAAGACCTGCCAGCTCCAACACAGCTGAGGACTCTGACGACACTGGCACCAGCTTCGAAAGAACCGTTGTTGGGGTACAGCGGGAGTTGGCCAAGGAGGTGCGGGTGGGGATGCAAACTATGGCAGCCAGCCTTGAGGGGGTGCGTTCGTGCAGGATGTCTTCTGCTGATCAGGCAGCTGCTATGCAAGCCCGAACATCTCTCTTTCAGGAACTTGCCAAAACACAGAAGGAAATCAGCACAGCTGTCATCCAGTTGACACAACACCTACAACTGCAATCCAGTCAATGTGTGCACGAATGCAACATAGAACCCCTCAAGGCCGACCTGGCTGCCTACCATTGTGATGTGGCTGCCATTCTCAAAAACCAGCAGGCCCTCCTTGCTGCAGTACTGCCCTTCATAACTCCACAGGGAGCAGCCCCTGGGATGTCTGCCTCCATGTCTTCTAACACTGAGGTGTGTGTTGCCCCTTCACAACCAACAACAACAAGGACAAACCAGGCAACACACACATCAGAAGAAGAAGACATGGAACAGATAACATTCTCACGGAAGAGTACCCGGAAGCACTAGTCCCTGCACCATGGCCTACTTTGACCAAGGTCCTACGTTTTGTCAAATGCCAGTCTCACTACAACTACACTCAATGACTGTTCGGCAATCCACTGTATGACTTGTCCCCATTGCCAGTGAATGTCTCTCTCCTACTATTTGCCAATTCCTGTCCCTCTGCACTGTCTGTGACATCACCCCAGCATGTCAGGAGCATCATCCACACCCCTTCTGTAGGATCACCATGTAAGAATGCACCAGAACGGACTCAGCAAACATGGCGAATGGACATTTTGCACTACAGCACCTATAAATAAATAGCACTTGCACACCTATTATGTCTCTGTGTTTTTTCACACTTCAACTGTGCAGTACCTAATTCAAAAGTGCCTGTGTGGCAACCATGTAGATTCTCAATACTACTGTCCTGATTTCATGTATTCTGAAACATCTGTGCAGTGGCCAGGATTGCATCATAGCCTTACCATACTGAGGAAAATAACTGATGAAGGGACTAAGCACACATAATCATGCTGTGTTGGACAGAATGATGCACCATCGATAGCTATTCTAGACAACTAATGGTGGCTGAGAAATGTAGGCACCATGCAATACTAAAATAAGAAATTATGCCGCAAAATGTAAGGAAACATTAACAAATTACATTGCATCAATCACCCTTTCGGAGTATACTTCCATGAAGGAAAGTCATGCAGAATCAGTACACACATGATGTAGGTCAGCAATGAAAGCAACAAGACAAGAGTGTGAACAACTCCTCATCTACAAAGATCTCCCTGAACTTCACACTGCTGTCCGACTTATCAATTTACCCACAATAACAAGTCTGGAAGCACTCTTTGTGAAGTAGGATACATACCAACACAAAACCTTGGTGATCAATGCACAATACCAATGGTGGTTCTCCCAAATGGTGGATACTTACCAAGTTAGCACACGGGTAGCTGGCATGTTAAACCTCAATTTCCTGGGGATGGCGAGCATAGGACACAAATGTCATACTAAAACATTCAGCTACACTGATGTCAAGGCCATGATAAAGTAGCACCTAACGCATCATGTAAAAGGTTAACTATATATTTATTTCTATTGAGTAACACAAGAGGCAACTAAGGGAAAGGTAAACCTACACTAATCTAACCTGACTACTACTAACCCACAACTGTCCCTAACTAACCTAAGCTAAACTTACACTACACATGTAACGAAACGATCTAAACATCAACCCCCCACCCACCATTATGAGACAGGACACATGCAGGACAACACTTACTAACCTACACACATACTATACTATCCTAAACAAACATATATTTTTTTGTAATTTTTTTTTTTTTTTAAACAGGAATCCCAACATTGACTGCCCACCCAGCCACCCACACAAAAAATAAAGATAGAAAGAATAAGGACCCCCCACCCTCTTCCCTAACACTAACTAAGCTAATTACCTATACTTACCTAATACTAATCCCCAAAACCCAACTAACAGTAGAAAATAGGAAAGAGGAGAGAGGGGAGGGGTAAAAGTTCTACAGGGCAAAAGTCCTACAGGTTCGCCCTCCGTAGTGTCCGCCTGATGGAGCGGACCATTTTTTAAATATAGCCCACATCCTGGCTCAGGTTGTCCACCTTCTTGACAAGCTTGTCCTTTTTTCTACTTAATGCCAGGAAGGCAGCTGGATCCACTGGAGGGGCTGAGGTTGTTTGTGTGCCGGCGGAGGTTGAGGTTGTGGCAGGAGTTGGTTGCCCACTGGACTGTCCTGGTATCACAACACGGCTGGGTCCAGGTCTGGAGGAAGAGCCAGGGTCTATTGTTCCCGACGTTGCTGGGGCCACTTGGGGAGACCTGGTGGATGTGGTGTTGGTGGCTGTTGTTGGCAATGTAGGCGGAGCCTGTGGTGTGGCCCACCACGCCCCGGAGGCCCGATCCGAATGATATTTGCAGGCCATCCTCCGGTACCCACACTGCACCTGCAGGATGTGCCTGTATCTCATGGCACGCCTCTCAAAATGGTGTCGATCTGCAGCACTCATGTTTGCAGCTGTGAAGAGAAAAGGCAAATATTTACCTTTGGAATTGCATTGGGTGGAATAGCACAATGGGTTATTTGTACATTACTAGAAATGTATTGGTTGCAGCAATTGTCACATCATAGTTCACTGAAAGGCTCAGAGGAAGTACATGTGAAGCATGCATACATATGGGCATATCACACCTAGCATATCCATGTCTCTACATGATGGATGACATTACCCTAAACTACTCATCCAAATTATACCTAAGTCATCTGACATTATGGCTGCACCTCTTCCGCATACTGACTTCACTACATATGTCACTCTATGTGATAACTATCACAATCCTCACTCAATGCCATTTGTAATTAGTTGTGTGCTAATATTGAACCCATGGGCCATAACCGAATGTGTACACTAGGGGCCAGATGTAGGAAGATGGAAAATTGCGACTTGCAATTTGCTATGCAGAACAGTGTCTCCGACACCGTCTGCGAGTCGCTATGGGGTCGCTAAGATCCACCTCATTAACATCAATGAGGTGGGTCCCAAGTTGCGCCCCCTTAGCGACTATGGGCACTCACGGGGATGGAGGCCTGCTGGGAACAGCAGACCTCCATGGCCGTGACTGCTTTTAAATAAAGCAGGTTATTTTTTCCCAAGTGTAGGCCGTTTACCTGAAAGGAAAACGAGCTGCACTTAGAAAAAAATACAAAATCTTCAATCTTGGATTATTTCAGGGCAGATAGTGGTCCCTTGGACCACTGGCTGTTTTGTAAATGATTATTTAGGTCCACTCACAAAGGGGAAGGGTTCCTATGGGGACCCCTTCCAGTTAGCAAGTGGGTTACCATCCACTTCAAGTGGATGATAACTGCGACTCCCTTTGCGACCACGTACTCGGTTGCAAATGGAATTGCATACCACTGCGAGTCGCAAATAGGACGGGAAAACCCCTTCCTATTTGCGAGTTGGAAAAGCATTTTGCAAGTATGTTCAGAATCACAAAATACATTTCTGCATAGCAAACAGACGTTTGCAACTCACAAAGAGCAATTTATGCCATTTGCAACTTGTAAACAGTTTGCTACATCTGGCCCTAGGTTCTAAATCAAGTCGCAAAAGGTCGCAAGTATGTGTAACATACTGGTTGCTACAGTCCTAGGTACCCTGTTTCACATTAACATGGCAGTCTTTGAGGGTGGTGTGGGAAGAACAACCAACAATCCCATGTTCAATGCACACCCAGGAGTGTATAGAAAGGTCAACAAGTATGTGCCTTCACACACAACACCTATGAAGTGCTAGCAACACGTTGGAGTCAGCCAAACATTGTCACATCCAAGGTCCACACATGTCAAAATGCTATGACTTAGGCCAACATCACATACTATCAGTGAGGAATGTTTTACAACACACACAGAGGAGCAAGAACACCCATTATCATGAGTCAACAGAACACCTAGGCCATTGCACTCAAGTCACACACACTTCTAGTTCACCTTGTGGAAGTACATGCCCCCGGAAGATCCAACCTACAGTGTACACAGTCCATCCTCAACTAGGAAGATGCACTTTTCATCAAAGCCATTTGCCAAAGATATATGGGAGAATGTCAGTCTGATATGCAGACTCAGTTCATGCCAAGTCCCCGAGCAAGTCTTACATTGACCAGTGTATTCCAAATGACTCATCCCATTCCCCATTGCGGCCCAACTGGAATGACCTACAGCCCCTAAATCTGAGAGATGGCTAGGTATTGGTTTACAGAAACAGAAGTGCTATTTGATATCCCACTAAAGCAACAATGCCAATGAACGGCCAGCGCATCAAATCATGAATTCTGTTGAACACACAGTAGTCCATCATGCATCACTAGCAAACAATAAAAATAGCACTCAGGCCACTCACTGTAGGTATCGGGGTCCTCAAAATGTGCCATCTCTCCCACGGTGTACGGTGCTGGTCCACCTGTAAAGCATGAAAGGAAGAATATACTCAGACTCGGTGCACTGACAAATAATTGCAGTTACAATGACACTGTGTGAATATGACATGGTAATGATACACTTTCCCACATGCTCATACTGCATGGATGAATTTGTATTGAACATTAACACTGGATGAGTCTCCTGCTACAGTTACACACCCTACTACACACATGCAGTGGCCAGGACAGTCAGGTGTTGTCAAAGATACCCCTCCATTAGTATGCCCCAACAATAATGTCTTCCATACATCTCAGCATGTGCATCCCAGACAGACATCCAAAAGCTGGTTACTTGAGGACTGCATGACCCCTCACAATCAAACAGGCTAGGTGGACATGTTCAACACACAGCAACCAGACACACATGTGACATATGTGTGGACAACATATCTAACTTCATGTGACGTGAAGGCAACACACATTTATAGCATCATCATGGGTTTCAAATTTTCTGTCTAGCTATGGCGTCAACATATGTAGGTATGTTGTTTCTACATGACTTACTCACTGGCCAATATGACCTGTAGAGTTCAAATAGAGGCATTAACGTGTCGCTTGTCTGACACAAATGCAACACTACATTACATACAGCTACAGGCATCTGGTATGTGTTGAAAACATGAGCCATCTGACTGCTAGCATTGGTCTTCCTACACATTGTGCAACAAATACAAATTAGGGCACATATTTATACTTTTGTAGCGCAGCATTTGCATCATTTTTTGACGCAGAGACGGCGCAAACTAGCAAAATACAATTATATTTCGTAAGTTGGCGCTGTTTTTGCGTGAAAATGTGGCGCAAAATCGGGGATAGAAATGTATAAACATGGGCCTAGGTTTCCCTAGCATTACACACAGTCAGCTACTTATCTAGCAGATTGGGTAACTATCATCACATGTCCCCACACAGATTTCTATTATTCCCATGTAATTGATTTGTACTCACCAACATGGCCACCAATCCTGATTCCCAGGTGGTCCAGCAGGTCCTGTTCCCTGGATATCAGATCTGCCCAGCGGTGCTTTAATTGATGGTCATTCCGCATGCTCCCATACACCCGGACCAGGTGATGGCGCACCTTCCCCCACCGGACTTTCTGTGCCTCCGTGTGATACCCCTGTATCACACGGCCCCCAGCCTCCAGCATCAGTGGGAGGAAATGGCAAACTAGCCAAATGAATCCCCCCAATTCATCCTCACCCATCCTGGAAAGGCGAGGCCTACCTGACATATTAACAGAAAAAATTAGAAAAATGAAATAAACAAGTAAAAGTGGGAAATGGGGAAAGGTAGAGTTGTGAAGGAAAAAGAAAAATGAGAAAAATAGCCCAACTAACCCCAAAGTTATACTACCCAGAACAGACTGCCACAGACAATACAAACAAAAACAGGATTGGACAAAACTAGACTAAACAGACTGAGACAATATTAGGCAACAAGACTAAGATCACAAAAAGACAAAATACAAGGTACACAGGACACAAAAGCAGTTAAACACAGGACAACACCTTTCACACAACCACACAGTCTAGATAAATCTGAGACTGCAAAGTGAAAGTGAAAGTTAACTCCCAGTACAGATTTAGTAAACAGGATATCCTATTACACCACTTCCTGCATAAAATGGCCGCCGTTTTTATTTTCCCGTTATGCGTCATATTTTCACGCATACACAATGTGCGTAATTTTTTTTTACGCATAACATTGCACATGATGCAGAGTCAAAAATTTTGATATGAAAATTAATAACTTAATAAGGTACATGAGATGTCCAACATTTTGTCCATGTTGCGTCAAATTTACCACGCATACATCATGGGCGTCATATTTTTTCCACGTACAGGAGTGCACATAATGCAGAGTCAAAAAATATGATATGAAAATTAATAACTTAATAAGGTACATGAGATGTCCAACATATTGTCCATGTTGCGTCAAATTTACCACGCATACATCATGGGCGTCATATTTTTTCCACGTACAGGAGTGCACATAATGCAGAGTCAAAAAATATGATATGAAAATTAATAACTTAATAAGGTACATGAGATGTCCAACATATTGTCTATGTTGCGTCAAATTTACCACGCATACATAATGGGCGTCATATTTTTTCCACGTACAGGAGTGCACATAATGCAGAGTCAAAAAATATGATATGAAAATTAATAACTTAATAAGGTACATGAGATGTCCAACATATTGTCCATGTTGCGTCAAATTTAGCACGCATACATCATGGGTGTCATATTTTTTCCACGTACAGGAGTGCACATAATGCAGAGTCAAAAAATATGATATGAAAATTAATAACTTAATAAGGTACATGAGATGTCAAACATATTGTCCATGTTGCGTCAAATTTACCACGCATACATCATGGGCGTCATATTTTTTCCACGTACAGGAGTGCAGATAATGCAGAGTCAAAAAATATGATATGAGAATTAATAACTTAATAAGGTACATGAGATGTCCAACATATTGTCCATGTTGCGTCAAATTTACCACGCATACATCATGGGCGTCATATTTTTCCACGTACAGGAGTGCACATAATGCAGATTCAAAAAATATGATATGAAAATTAATAACTTAATAAGGTACATGAGATGTCCAACATATTGTCCATGTTGCATCAAATTTACCATGCATACATCATGGGCGTCATATTTTTTCCACGTACAGGAGTGCACATAATGCAGAGTCAAAAAATATGATATGAAAATTAATAACTTAATAAGGTACATGAGATGTCCAACATATTGTCCATGTTGCGTCAAATTTACCAATGCATACATCATGGTGCGTCATATTTTTTCCATGTACAGGAGTGCACATAATGCAGAGTCAAAAAATATGATATGAAAATTAATAACTTAATAAGGTACATGAGATGTCCAACATATTGTCCATGTTGCGTCAAATTTACCACGCATACAGCATGGGCGTCATATTTTTTCCACGTACAGGAGTGCACATAATGCAGAGTCAAAAAATATGATATGAAAATTAATAACTTAATAAGGTACATGAGATGTCCAACATATTGTCCATGTTGCGTCAAATTTACCACGCATACAGCATGGGCGTCATATTTTTTCCACGTACAGGAGTGCACATAATGCAGAGTCAAAAAATACGATGTGAAAATTATAATTTCATGGCTAAATATGAGAAACATTTATGAAAATTTATATTTGACTCTGCATTCGGTGCACTCCTGTACGTGAAAAAATTATGACGCCCATGCTGTATGCGTGGAAATTTGAGCAATTTTTAAATTATGTCTTCATTTTTTAAACTTGGGGAAGGTGATTTGTCATGGCCAAACGGTGCTATGTGATACACATTTGTGGTTAGCTATGACACATGTCCGTTGTTGTATGTATAGAAGGCATTCACACTGTAATATTTATGATACGTTAAATAATGTATTAACCATATTTGTCCACATATTTTGGGTAATTGCTGATGGCTATTTTGAAATGATGGATGGGATACCATGATGTATTCCTTCTCCAAAATGTGTCCACAATTATGATGGTGATGCTTTTATCTATAGTCCGAACAGGGAGTGCAATAGTCACTTACAGTTTTTATGGGGCTAACCATGTCCCATTATGAATTTGTGTTTCTGATTTTTGTTTTACTTTTGACATGTAGCCCACACATGTGCCTTATGTATGTGTTTAGTTCACAAGTACAAGATTCTTGTATATTTGTGGGGCGGTAGAGGTGGACTTAGTCCCCCAGCACCCTAGGGTTTGCCCATCCAGATTAGCTAATGTATCCATGGCTTTTATTTATTCTGTTATGCAAAACCTGCAGCAGCAGGCTAATGTAAGGCCATATGGTATGAATCACTGTTAACCATTCATTCATCTCATTAGCCCATTTGACGTTTGCACTATTGATGATTTGGAGCAATCTGGCATACCATTTTCCAATGACTATGTTTGCAAAATCTCAGGGTTCCTCATGTGCTGATGACAAATATTTTGTTGATGTCTGTGGCCCTTTCTGCATTACCTGGTTTAGTGGCATGTTACATTCTTCCTGCTAGGTTCAAACTGGGACACTACTGTGATGGGCTGCTTTCAAATATTTGGTTGATTGGATGACATATGTGTATATGTGTGTGGGAATGTGGATCCACTATCACCTGTCTGGGTGTATGTTGTCACTGTAACTTCAAGGTCTCCTCATGAGTTAGTGGCAGCTAATGTTGTTCCAATTGAGTATTGCTCATATCAAACACTTGAGAGAAGCCATTGAGGACATGGTCACGTACACATGGATGGTCCCACCCTGTCTCTGAACACGTGTGATGAGACTTTCAAATGATCTACATTTTTGGGCTGGGTGAGAGACTGTCTCAGGTGTCTGGATCAGGCATGTGTAATTGCCACATTTGTACTCCTGTTGGCCTCTGTGGATGGTAATGTATCATGTCACATCCTACCCTCTGTGCATACATTTGTGATGTTTATTTTTGGTGTGATGATTGTTACAGCATTCTTGCTCAATGAGACGACATTCTTCTTCAGCAATTTCAAACTAAAGGTGGTCAGAAATGCATAGGCCAAAGCATGATGTGGTGTTTGTTATCAATTGTGCAATAAGAGTTCTTATAAGAAATTATGAAAAACAATTATTGACAAGCTGTTGGCACCTACGCACTCATGCTGCCGTGTTAGGTTGTTCCCCCTCCTGTTGCAGGCCAGCATCCTCCTCTTCGTCATCCTCAGGAATGTCTGGGTCCGGTTCAAGGAGGGGAATGTTCCTTTTTACACAAATATTGTGCAATATGGCACAACTGAGTATGATCTTACAGACCATCTCTGGGGAATAGAGTAGGCTACCGCCAGTTATGTCAAGGCAGCGGAACCTTGACTTTAGGATCCCAAAGGTCCGCTCCACAATGCTGCGTGTCCTCTTGTGGGCGTCATTGTATGCCCGCTCTGCAGCAGTATTTGGGTTCACAAATGGTGTCATTATCCAAGGCTGGATGCCATACCCCTGATCAGCTGAAAGAAAAACACAGAATGGGATCAATTAGATGTAGGAGGCACTGTTGTACAGATCTTTGATGGCAGTAGTTGTCTTGTGTTGTCTGTGACTCTTTTGTGTACTAATGTGACAACCTATAGTTGTTGGTGAAAACTTTTGCATTGAGTTTTT
The DNA here is from genome assembly GCF_031143425.1 of Pleurodeles waltl. NCBI lineage: Eukaryota > Metazoa > Chordata > Amphibia > Caudata > Salamandridae > Pleurodeles > Pleurodeles waltl. Next base: position 1,070,449,081 of record NC_090448.1, read on the forward strand.
TTCCTTGGCTGAGCAAGTGTTTGTTGGCTAACCGTTTGTAAGCAGTATGTATTTGTTTTTTCAGTACAGTGTGCCCTCCCTAGCATTGTGACTTGTCATACAGGTGTCCGCGTGTCTTCACTGGGGGAGAGATGATAGTTCCATGCAGAGTTGAAACATGAAAGTGTAGTTAAAACGTTCATGTGAAAGTACCCAGGCCATCCCATACCTTAAAACTTATGCAATGTATTAGTGTACAGGTTATTGTGAGACTTCCAATTTGCAAGGTGACATTTAGGCAACCACACTCATTAATGTCTTCACATTAAGCTGTAGAGTAAATTCCAATGTGTGACAGGTTCAATGGTGACTTCTGAAACATGGCTAGTGATGTGAGTACCTCAGTGTGTTCCTGGCTAGGTGTTGCTATTGTGGTGTATGTGTTGTTTGTCCTAGAGGGTTGCTCTGCAGTGTGTATATAAGTAGGATTTTTGTCCTTACCAACAAGTAGTCCATTGCCATACCATCCATCCTGGAAGTGTTGGTTGATGGTGCTGTGATGGAAGATGAATGCGTCATGTACACTCCCAGGATATTTAGCCACAATGTTGCTGATCAATCCTTGGTGATCGACTATGGCCTGCACGTTGATAGAATGTGTGTGCTTCCTGTTGCGGTAGAGGTGTTCAGTCGCAGCAGGTGGCACAAGGCGTACGTGTGTGCAGTCGATTGCACCAAGGACGTGCGGGAAGCCACTGATGGCGTAGAACCCCTGTTTAGTTTCCTGCTGCTTCTGCAGTGTGTTAGGGAAGCAGATGTGGAGGGGTGTCAGGCGAATGATGGCATTCAGTACTTTTGGCAGGAATGCAGAGAATAATGGTTGTGAAATTCCACCAACCAGGGCACCAGTTGTCTGAAACGAGCCACTTGCCAGCAGGTGAAGTACGGCAAGCAGCTTTGTTTCTGTTGGGATAGTGCGGGGAGTCACTAAAGTGGGGGCCAACTGCTGTTCAATATTTCTCAGCAGCTGCTGAATGGCCTGCCAGTTCAACCGGTACCTCTGGATGATGTCCCGTTCCCTGAGGCCATGCAGGGTTGTTCTTGGGCGGAATATCCTCTCCTGCCTTCTGCGCTGCCTTTGGGGTCCCTGCTGTTGTTGTTGTAGCTGCTGTTGTTGCTGCAGGGCTCTGCGTCTACGTGCACGCTGAATGAAAATCACCTCCATGTCTCCCTGTTGCTGCTCTGCGGCTCTGCTGCTCTGTTGTTTGTTCTGTGTGTTCTGATTAAATACAGGTGTGTTTGCCCCATTTTAACGTCTGCCCTGACCCAGGCGTTAAATTTTGACGCTATTCGTGCTTTGCGTCATTTTTTTGCTCCGCCTACCGGCCGGGAGTCATTTTTGCCCGGAAGCATAAATACGACGCACGGCTGTGTGCGTCGTTTTTTGGACGGGAACGCCTACCCTGCATGTCATTAACGCAGGGCGGGTTGCCGCATCCAGAAACTGACGCACATAGCGGAATTTTCCTTTGCGCCGGCTCGGGCGTCAGTGTTTAAATATGGGGCAACGTTTGCGCTGAATGTGCGTCAACATTTTTGACGCACATTCGACGCAAACGGAGTATAAATATGCCCCTAAACTTCTACCACGTCTATCGGCAATGTACCAGACTGTATCCTTGACTGAAGCACAGAGCGAGCAAGAATGTATTGTTTGAGAACTCCGGTGCTGAAGTAAGCTCAACAGTGTGATAGAAGAAAATAAAACAAGACCGTGAAACTGGTTATTGAAAAATAACAGTGCGCGGCTAAATAAAATGCATCTAGAACAAAGTACACAGAGGCCTAATGCTTTAAGCAAACGTGCAAATGCTATATTAAAAATGGCTACACTACAAGACAAAAGGCGACACAGTCAGGTGTAATTTCGTGAATTATTTTATTTGTCTTTTTGTCATATTAAACTGCATGGGTGATGCTATCCACCAAATATGGTGACGCGTTTTGGCCGGGAGCCTTCCCCTGGACATGTATATATATATACATATATATATCAGTAACCTACGGGGGTCACCAGTAGGTAGTTATAGCTAGGACCTCGTATCCATTGAAAAAGCATTTTTGACTTGCCTGTATCTTTGGCACCGCTGGACAAATCTTCACGAAAATTTACAAAAAAGTGTGCCTAAATATGTTATTGTGCATGGAAAGGTTCAGGGTGATCTGTGAAGCGGGGGCCTAGAAAAAGGAAGAGTCAAATAAGAGTGTGTTTCCCATGTTAATTCCAATTGACTCTTCAGACACACCTGCAGCCTGCTGTATGGAATTACCCCAAATTTGGCAGAAAGTATATTTTGGCTTGCAGATCACCATTTTTCTTATTTGATGTAGATCAGTTCAGTAGTTTTTGAGATATGAAAGGAAATCCAAATTTGCATATCAGGGCGGAGTCTAAGCAAAGATCTCATAGTGAGATCTGGATGGCTGTCAGCACTTCAACCAGAAGGTGTTGGAAGCCATCTTGGAACCAATACACATGATAGAAAACCATTTAAATGCATTGTAGTGAATGGCAGGTTTTGAGGGTCACAAAAAGGAGAACTTATAAAGGGTTATAACAGATTTTAGTTACAATATAAATCATTAATTGCTAAGATAATATTACCCTATGAAAAGCCTTCTGCTGAGATTTTATGACTCATGTTTGAGAGAAAACTTTTTTCTCATGATTTTCCCATAGATGTCATGGAAGGTGCTCAGGCAGCTAAAATGAGGTCATATGTTCTGTAAACTCACATTCTCCTTCGCATCCATATGAGGAAGAAGTCTGACATTCTCAGTAAAACATGTACTTACAACAGGAGCAGCCTGTCAGTTGATCCCTTTGTGTTCTGCTGCAGTCTCTCAGAATGTTCTAAAGAAAAACTAGAATGTTAACAGTCTTACATATGACAGACGTGTGGCACACCTGAAGCCATCTTGATTGATCAAACTGGTAAAACGTATGCAGGTTTTGTTAATGCCACTGGGAGGATTTCTTGCACATACTTTGCATATGTCCAGTTCTGCTTCGTTGGAGTAAAATGTGACTCCAAAACATCTTAAATGCCAATGGCATCAGGAACTGCTGCCATGCAAATCTGTTCTGTCTAAAGGGGCTGGCACCTCAATGCATGGCATGTTTTTCAAAATGTATTTTAAAAGAGGACTGTCTAATTAACAAAGCCATAAACAATCAAAAAGGAAATATGAAAGTGGCAGATATACAACTCCTGCTAGATGACTTACCCTTTCCATCTGATGATAATCTGCAGTGCACTTTAACTTCCCATCAGCTCCCTATTTCCTTGGCCATCAGGCTTTTGAGCTAACATCATAAAACAGTGGGCTACACTTGAACTGTAGAACTATCAGGCCTGGTGGGGTTTTGCGGTTGTCTATTTCCCTCTCCCATCCTTATTGCTCTTAATATAAGTTTTGTAGCATTTACATTTAGCTTGCTTGGACAGTCCTCCTGCCTTTTAGCCTATTTTTATTCTTGCACTTTTGTATTTAATGAATTGTCTGTGTGTCTTCTTGTTTAACTCTTCGTTTTGTAGCTGATTGCAATGGTTTTTATTAATTGTGCAAATAAAATAATCAACCTGGTAAAACATAAAACATTTAATTTAGAAAGGAACAAAATGAAGAGGTTCATTTTTCATAAAAATTATGGGTAGTGCTGTAGAAATAAAAACTAGGGCACATTTTAAGTTAGTTCCCAAATATCTTCCTGTTGTACTTCAACAGGAGCAGACTGCTAGTTGATTCCCTTGTGTTCTACTGCAGCCTTCTGGAGTGTTCTAAAGAACAACTGGAGCACTAAGGCCCTGATTTATACTTTTTGAAGCTAAACTGCGCTAACGCAATTTAGCGTAAAAAAGTATACTGCCGGCTAGCGCCATTACAATGGAACGGCGCAGTCTGGTGCAAAAGGTGGTCTAATGTCATGGAGAATGACATTAGCTGGATGGGGAATGGAGAATGACGTTAGCCGGGTGGGGGTTTTTTGCACCAAAAAAATGACACTAGGCTGGTTAGAGTAAAAAAAGATGACTCTAACCAGCTTACTGTAATTTCTTGACACTAAACCTACCATACCACACGACTCCTAACTTGGAAAAGACAGGAGTCATGCCCACCAGCCCAATGGCCAGCACAGGGGACAAGGGTCCCCTGGGCATGGTTATTGCACCCAGTGCCATGTATGGGGGCCCATTTCGAACTGCAACACTAAGCATGTGGTATACTGCATTCTTCACTCTATAATTATATATAATTCATTTTATTGGATTATTCTGGATTCTCTTCAGGGATTTTTACAGGTTTTTTTTATTACACACTACACTTCCCATTTTATTCATTGATAGGACTTCTGCAAGATCTTTCCTTTAGAGACATGACCTGTTCCAACACAGTGGCCTTCTTATTCCCCATAACTTGCTATACCTCGTAACCTGATTTGTTTCCGCTTCCAGATGTACTGGAGAAGCTCTGCGCCAGGGTGCCACACAGTTTGAGTAGCTTGCGAGCACTTGAATGTGGCGATTTCTTCAGTCTACCCTGCTCCTTATACCAAAAGTTGCTCCTGGACCGAGCATACCAAGTAAGAGAGCTTACCGAAGCCTAGCGGACATCCTCTGTATGCTGAAATGTTTTTTAGATAATGAGATCCACCTCATATTGCTATTCATTTGTTTGCTCTGCTTTCCTACTTTGTGAATAAGAGGCTACATGCTATTTTCTCAGTAGGCTCAGGCAACTGCATACCTTTAGATCCTGGTTTGCATTCAAGCCCTTCAGTGAATTTGGGAACTGACCAAATATGTTATAAAAAACGTTCTTCACATGCTTGAACACATACACATGGCCCTTGACTTAGACTATCACTTACTACCTTGTGCTTTAAAGCCCTCATCCAGTTTCTGGTCTATGCACACACAACATAAACGTGGGACTTTGCATGCCGTATTTTGATCACTGAGGTCCTGATTTAGAGTTTGGCAGATGGGTTACTGCGTCCCAAACGGATATCCCGTCCACCGCATTACGATTTCATTATATCCTATGCCAATCGTAATACAGCTGACTGGATATCCGCCACGTTTCTGACAGAGTAACCCCACATGCCAAACTCTAAATCAGGCTCTTAGTTCCTACAAAGACACTTAGAGCAGAGCAATGTCTTAACATGCATGTTTCTTATTTTGACAGTTATTTTTTTTCTGATTTTCTGGTTTTTACTTACCAGTTTTTGTAATTTCTGCATTTAATTTCCCTAAAGGGATGCACACTCTTATTTTGTCCTGAAGTGTCTATAATTTGACAGGCTGACAAACGTGAAATACACATTATGAGAAGCCCATAATGAGGGTTGAAAAAGAAAATTCATTTAGGGATTGCTTTCTACAACTTTGTGGATGCTTCCCACACATACACAAGGGATGGCTCAAAGGCATAGTACACTGTCTCTAGGCAAGCATTTGGTTAAAATATACTCTTGGTCATCTCATGACAATACTGTGTATCCCCTACAAGGATAGTGTCTTTTACGCACCAAAGACTTTGAAACCGCTTTGATTGATTTATATTTACAATATATTGATTTTGAAATTATGTTTTGCAAACATTTAAGCATCATGGGAGTCTTAAGAGGAGGTATCAATATGTGCATATGTGACTAATGTACTTAAATAATGTTATACATGTCCAATAATATTCATGTGTTCTTGTCCACTAAATGGATTAGATAAATCTGTCCCACTAGAGTGATCCTTCTCTTTTTCATTTTACTAGAGCCAACTCTAGAAGATTATTTGAACCCCCCACCCATTCTTTTCACCAACCAACATAGTCACCATTTCCTTTACTAAATTATCTTTTTCTTCAACTGTGCAATTGTCTACAGCATATTTAGTAGGCTTTTTCCTGCTTTGTAGGTCCTGCAGGATAGAGCTTGCTTTCCTGTTCCCCTATACTTTAGGCCTAGATCATTAGGATAAACTATAAGGTCTAATGGGAACAGAGTTCACAAAAGGAAAAGGAGGAGTGAGCACAGAGAAATTCAAGAGCAATTCTACCATTCAAACATGTAGCAATAAACCCTATAGTACCTTGTAAGGGGTGGTAGAGGACCTCAGTTAGATCAGCAACTTGGAGGCACGGCTAAGGGGGAAACCCAGCCTCTCCTCAGCAATAAAAGGAGTCCCCTGGGCATGTCTCAAGCAGCAAGAGTCATGGTGGCTCTCCAAGCCTTAGCCTAGAAATGGTCCATCTCCTCCCCTCTGGCACAAGCAGGAATCCTGAGACTCAAGTACCCAGTTGTCTCCTGTTGCATCCCATGCAGCAGACGAGATAGCAGCACTCGAAGCACTTGTCTGGTAATGGGCCTTCCTCCACCTCAACTCTGGCACAAGCAGGAATACTGGGACTTGAAGCCTGTGTTGTTTCTCATTGAGTCCCTAGGGAAATTTTATGGTAAGGCAAAGAGGATGTGCTGCAAAAGAAGGTACATGAACTGTGAGAAAATAGTCATGACTGGGTGATAGAATGTCTTCATAGAATGGCTAATGCACAATATAAAACTGCCAACACACCCATCAACCCCACATGGCATTCCAGGAACTGCGAAGACTTCGTCTAAAGAAGAAGACTTTACCAAAAAGTCAGCTGGCTCCTGCTTGAAAAAGAGGACTTACTAAAGGATTGAAGGAATCCAGAATACAAGAGCTCCCGAATCCCACTGACAACCAGGGTCTGAAACTATCTGCCTGCTTCAGGGACACAAAAAGCAGGAGGACTCCTGACACCAAGAGAGCCCACCTGACCACAGAGGACAAGACCATACAAGAGACTTAGCTGGAGAGACCTGGTTCATAAAAGCCTGTCCTGAGTAGTGATGTAGTGATCTTACTAAAATCAGATTCAAGCAATTACTAACCTGTATAAGTGTAAACTAGGCCTAACCAGAAGCTGCATTTTAAAAGTACACATTCCTTCTAAACTTTGCATGACCTGTGTATGGCATGACTTGCTTGAATTGCTAATGTTAAAAAATTCCAGCATGCTTCAACTAGAGAAAAATGTTTCTATCGTAATGTTAGCATCGCCTTTGCATGACGTTTATTTCCTGCTAAAACAATGAAAGCTACATTATTTACTTCTTTTCTATCAAAACTAACTCTCCTTAGAATGTCAGGCTTTGCCAAATTAACAACATTTGCTTCTTTATGAATAAGCGCATAGTGTGGAGATACATAGGAAGGGAAATGATGAATTTGAAATAGGTTATAATTTTATACAAGTGTCTTGTTTTCCAGAGAGCAAAAGCATATGGGAAAGCAATCTCATGTTTCCAGAGCAGCTGTTAAAGAACAACTTTTGAAACTTTTACACAAAGTCGTTCACCTGCTTTCTCAAGCTGAAGCCGATTCAATCACACAAACATACTCGACAGCTGATTGGTTATGGGCTGATGTTTGTGCTACATAATTGTCAGTTTGTAAATGTTCATTGTCAACTATAAAATGAGTCCCAGGGAAAGTGTATGATGGCAGGTATACAGATAGGCCCTATTTTGAATTTGGAGGGCTTTTTGCCAGACCACTAAAGCCAAACCTGCCAGCAGACAGCCATATAACAAGTGCTGGCAGCCATCTGCCATGTTACTGGTGGAAAGTCGCCAGCTGTTGTGCTGGCGGTTGGCGGTTCAGAGGCGGGTGCATCACCAGCACTGTCATGCCAGCAGGACTCCGACCGCCGTAGTAAGAGCAGTAATACAGCTTGGTGGAGTCTTGTTGGCGAGGCGGTGCTGGTGGTATAAGACTGCCAGGATCCATCACCTCCCGGACAGCCTCATCGATGGAGAAGGTGAGTGGGCATCCGAAAGGGGGAAGGCTGCCTGTGTGTGTGGTTGCATGTGCACAGAGTGGGGAGTGTGAAATGTATGCGTGCATGGAGGTGTAGGGGTGTGAATGATTGCGGATGAGTGGGATGTCTATGTGAGTGTGAGTGCGTGAATGCAGAGAGAGGTACTGTGAGTGTGTAAATGCGCAGGAGGAACTGTAAGTGCGTGAATGTAGAGAGGGGTGGGGGTACCGTGAGTGCGTGAATGCAGTGGTGGTGGTGATTGCGTGTGTGTATGTATTTGAATGTGAATGTTAGTGTGCGTGTATGTGCCCTTGAATGGGGTGTCTGCATGTCTGCGAGTGAGTGGGGGTGTCTGTGTGGATGAATGTGAGTGTGAGTGAGTGGGGATGTCTGAATGCATGTATGCGTCTGCTGAATGGGTGTGTATGTGAATGCATGCATGCATGAAGGGGTGTGGGTGTGTGTGTGAATGAGTGGGGGGCTGTGTGCATGTGTTGAGACAAGTGTGTATGTGTGTGCCATTGACAGGAATGAAGATTCCTATTGCAGATGCATGACCACCAGGGTTTTTGTGGCGGAGTGACCGCCACAGAAAGCCTGGCGGTTTGCAGCCTCATAATCCGGATGGCAGGCTGAGGCCTGTCGCTGGGTTGGAGGTGCTAACTGCCGGCGGTGCGACCGCACCTGCGGGCCAGGTGAAGTTGTGGAGGCTTGGCATCTGCCATGCCTCATAACTTGTAATGTGGCGGTCCTTACTGCCGGCTACGCTGCGGTAGGACTGCCAGGGCGAGGCTGGCAGTCTTTTCACCGCCAACCTTGTAATAAGGGCCTTACTCTCCTTTTCTTTCTGAAACTTAGATGAATTAGGCTCTTGTTACATTCAACTGCTTTCTGCCTGTACAATCTCTGTTACAGTATTCATCATGAGTGCTGATAATGTTACGGACTAGACTTCTTTCTATAAGGATTTCTTTCCTTTAAAATAATTTAGAATGTTAGAATAGGGATAGATTTTGGACTTGCTTTATGCAATGTTCTGTTTCTTGACTGACTAATAATGCTTAAGGAAATTCTAAATGTTTGCTTCTAATTAATTTTTTGAGTAATTGCAGCTTACTTATACCTATAATTATACGCACTCCAAAGATTCCTTTGAGGGCCAAGAGGTGTGAATATTTTATAAATTGTAGAGCTCTCCATGTTCTAGCAAAAGTTAGTAGCAGAGCTATGGTTTGGGTGGTTAGGGATATAAGCTGCAGTTATTTAAAAAGAGCCCAATAAATTAGATAAGAAGATTGAGTGCCCAGAACCTCATTGCAAAGACTGATGAGGTGCAGTTTCCGAGGCAGGTGTGGATTGCGGTTGTAGAGCTAGTGAAAATTCGACAGGTGTATCAATAGGGTTGATGTGGCAAAAATATATGGTGTTTTGAAATTTGTATTGAAATGATTTTATGTTAATTTGAATTGCAATCGCTATTTTTGTGAATGTACTAATATTAATTGGTGTTATGAAATCTGATGCACAGAGGTGGCACAGCAATGAGTAGGTGATTTTCTGCAGGATGAGAAATCATTATGCTGAAAGGTGATTTCTTTATGGTTATGAAATGAAAAGGATAAAAATGGCATTCCGGTGGTCGAATTGTGCTTTTGAATATTCTTTAGAAGAAGCAGACAAAAGATCAATGTCTTTTTTGTTGTTTAGTTATTAAATATGTCCTTGCTTGTCTCGAAAAAGTAAATTGTAAAGGAGGGTGAACCTCAGCAAGGAGCGAGTTGTTACGTCATGTTGTGTTGCGCTGCTATTAGTTGTTTGGTGTAAAAATGCACTGTGATTGATTGAATTTCAGCAAAAGCTGTAAAGTCATTAGATGACTGGATTTCTAAACTGCGCTGTGATTTGACAAGGGGTACTGTGTTTTGACATGTTCGGAACAGATTCAAAACATAAGAAACTGTGATTGCGATTTTGAGTTCTATAAATTACATTTGAAATAATGAGTTTTTCAAAGCTATACAGGCTCCAATGACAGGTGATTTACTGGTCCCAGTCAGAGAGGGTAAAGAATCACCTCCTGAGGATACACCTGCATATCAAATGATAATTGAAGAAGGGTTACATACATGTTTGGCTTTGTCAATTGTGCAAGATCAATGAAAAAGAAGGGTCATTGAGCTTTCTTAAATGGGGAATATTTAATGTAGGGATAATGGGCAGATTACGAGAAGCATTACATGATATGAAGCCACCTCCTAAACCTATACAATTTGAAGCACTTAGTGCATGGTAAAAAGTGGCCCAAATAAAGATAGAGAAAGATTTCAAAGACGAGCAAAAATAGCAGTGAGAAATTATGTGGATGTAGTATGGGATGAAAGAGAACAAGTGTGGAGCAAAGGTATAACAGAAAGTATTAGATTATATCCCATACTTATGAAAGAGGAAAATTCAAAAGCTAAAGATTCTGAGAAGCTTGTTAGGAAAAAAGCACAAAGGACATATTGGGGCAAAAGCAGAAGCCAAGTATAGTTCAGATTCTGATTCAGGTGATGATTCATTAGAAGAATAGTTGGCTACTCATCAATTATCATGTGTGGGTCCTATGCCAGATAATGGAGTTCAGCAAACAAATAATGGGGCTATAGTGACAGCTCCAACAGATCCAGGACTTTCACAAAGTATTAATCAGATGTAAGCTGTACAGTCTGTAAATGTACAACCCGTATTGACCCAGCCAATTGTACGACAGCCAGTAACAACTCAACAGATAGTTGCACAGCCTATTACACAGCCTGCAGTTGTCAGTGCTCTAACATAAATGAATACATGTCAGATGATAACTCCAGCGGATATTCCAGTTACTGCAGTCACAACAGCACAGGTCACTGAATTGGTAACACCGCAAGTAGCGACTGCACATTTCATTTCGACTACAGTAGTTCAGCAGCCACTGGGGGTATTCCAGTAAATGGATTAATCTTGACCTCACATAATTCACAAATTGTGGTATGGTCACCATCCCAGACTGTTCAAGCAATAGAAGAGGGAATGCGATTTGTTTTTACAACTCAAACATTGCCAGGTATCTGGAAGAATAATTTTTCCTCTGTGGTTTGAAGAAGCTGCCACAAATGGTATTAAAGTTGAAGATGCAGAAAGAGCGAGTACTAATTCAAGTCCTGAAGTTAATCAAGTCCATGTTACAGAAACATCTTTAAATATGCCCACATTTGTTGTTTAGATCTTGATCATATAGAACAGTATCAAGAAAAATAATCTGTCTATTTATATAAAGAAATGACAAAAAAATCAGCAACAATTCAAAACATACCATAACAAACAAGTTTTTGAGTGTAATTAAATGATGTGGCAATCGAAAATATGCGCTCTTCAGGAATGTGAATTCACCTTATACAATTGATCAAATGAGTGCGCAAATGTAGTGAGTTAGACAGATTTGAGATCAAATGTTTACAAAAATACAAAAAGAACAAGAAACAGGCTAAAGAGGCAGAAGAGAAAAAGAAACAAACAGCTCATTCCAAAAATAAAAAAGGCAGCAACAGCCTACCCTGTAAAGGAAATACCAGTGGAGGATATGTGAATGTCCAGTAGAGAAGAAGAGAATATTGAAGCATTTACAAATAATTTTCCAAAGTTGAAAGAAAACCCAATGCAGTGGTGTACACAAGTTGACAGATTTTGTAAGATTTCAAAGGAGTTATAGGAAGATTTTAATACGTCCTTTGAAATTGTGGTTCGAAATAACTTGTTGACAGATTGTAAGATTGCTGTTCAGTGGCCAGATACAGAGCCAGTGAGAGATCCTGTTACAAATGCACCATCGCCTGCAGTAATGACTAAATATAATGGGGTGATTACAATTCTGAAAGGTAGAATTTCACCTAAGGGTTTTAATTATTTGAAGTTGAATTGAATGCAGCAGGAAGTGAAGGAGACTGTGCTTGAGAGTTATGGAAGGTTAATGAAGACATTTCAGCAACATAGAGTACAAACACCCCCTGATCCAACAAATATGAGTTTTTTTATTATGCAGTTTGTGCATGCCTTGAGACCTGAGATTTGTCAGAACATAGAGCAGTATGTGATTTGCAACCAGATGAAGTATTTGGATGATATTTTGAAATATGCATAGTTCTGTAGTTGTGAACAGGAGATGAAACAGAGTATGCGTGAAGGAACGTTTGTGCTGGCACAGACTAAGTTTTCACAGCGTTTTTTCAAATCAGTCATTTGTTGGAACCGGTGGTGCAAGAGATGAATTGAATGCACGCAGTTGTTTTCCAAACAGGAATTCAGGGTATACGTGGAGGAATTTTGATGAATCAAGGTAGGAGAAGAGGTGCTCCGATAGATCCCTGTACAGGTGTTGATGTTGCAACACTGAAGAAGATGACACCATGAGGGTCATTCTGACCCTGGCGGCCGGTGGCCGCCAGGGCCACCGACCACGGGAGCACCGCCGACAGGCTGGCGGTGCTCCAATGAGCATTCTGACCGCGGCGGTTCAGCCGCGGTCAGAAGCGGAAAGTCAGCGGTCTCCCGCTGACTTTCCGCTGCTCATTGGAATCCTCCATGGCTGCGGAGCGCGCTCCGCAGCCATGAGGATTCTGACCCCCCCTACCGCCATCCAGTTCATGGCGGGAAAGCCGCCATGAACAGGATGGCGGTAGGGGGGGTCGCGGGGCCCCTGGGGGCCCCTGCCGTGCCCATGCCAATGGCATGGGCACGGCAGGGGCCCCCGTAAGAGGGCCCCAAAATGAATTTCACTGTCTGCCTTGCAGACAGTGAAATACGCGACGGGTGCAGTAGCACCCGTCGCACCTTCCCACTCCGCCGGCTCGATTACGAGCCGGCATCCTCGTGGGAAGGTCGTTTTCCCCTGGGCTGGCGGGCGGTTTAACTGGAACCGCCCGCCAGCCCAGGGGAAAACTCGTAATACCCGCCGCGGTCTTTTGACCGCGGCGCGGTAATTTGGAGGGCGGGATCCTGGCGGGCGGCCTCCGCCGCCCGCCAGGGTCATAATGAGGCCCCATGTCACCTATGCAATAAGGTGGGGCATGGAAGCACAAGTGTAGGCAGAATCCAGATAGAACTGTCAATTATCAGTTAACTATGCCTATACCCACTTCTAAGATAACCCCTGAGGACTGTGGAGTCTCTGCGCTCTTGCAGGAGGTAGAGATGGCATTACTAACCAGGAAGAGCTTTTCTAGCAGTTGGAAAGCATTGAGATTTATTTAACCCCTTAGCTGCTGGTCATCCCCCCCCCCCCCCAGTGCTGAGCCCTTTTTTTATTTGGGCTACTTTGTGCTTAGGCTTTCATAACGTTTTGTTCACATAAGCTATCCACTACATTTGCGTCCTTTTTTTAAAACATCCTAGGGATTGTAAAGGTACCCAGAGTTTGTGGGTTCCCCTGGAGGAGACTAAGAAATTGCCAAAATACAGCTAAAAAGTTTTTTCAGAAAAATTGGGAAAAAGGGCTGCAGAAGAAAGCATGTGTTTTTTTTTCCCTGAAAATGGCATCAACAAAGGGTTTAGTCTCATAAAGGGCTAAAATCACCATCTTCTCAGCTATCAGGAACAGGCAGACTTGAATAAGAAAAACACAGTTTTCAACACAATTTTGACATTTTACTGGGACATACTCCATTTGTACTATTTTTGTGCTTTTAGCCTCCTTCCAGTTAGTGACAGAAATGGGTGTGAAACCAACCTAGATCTTGGAAAGTTAAACATTTCTGAAAAGTAGACAAAATTCTGAATTTAGCAAGGGGTTATTTGTGTAGATCCTGCAATGATTTCCTACAGAAATTAACAGCTGAAATAAAAGAATATTGAAATTGAGGTTAAAGAAATTGTAATTTTTCTCCACATTTTATTCTGTGATCTAGGTACCCAGAGCCAATAAATGAGCTGCACCTTGCAATGGGTTTTCATTGTATACTGGGTGTACAGCAATTCATTTGGTGAAATATCAAGAGTGAAAAATAGGTATCAAGGAAACCTTTGTATTTCCAATATGGGCACAAGATAAGGTGTTGAGAAGCAGTGATTATTTGCACATCTCTGAATTCCGGGGTGCCCATACTAGCATGTGAATTACAGGGCATTTCTCAAATAGACTTCTTTTTTGCACACTGTTTTACATTTGGAAGGGAAAAAAAAGTAGAGAAAGACAAGGGGCAATAACACTTGTTCTGCTATTCTGTGTTCCCGCAAGTCTCCTGATAAAAATGGTACCTCACTTGCGTGGGTAGGCCTCGTGCCCGAGACAGGAAACGCCCCAAAACGCAACATGGATCCATCAAATGTTTACATTGAAAACTGAGGTGTTTATTTGGAAAGTGCCTAGCTGTGGTCTTTGGCCTCTAGCTCAGCCGGCACCTAGGGAAACCTAGTAAACCTATACATTTTTTTAAACTAGACATCTAGGATAATTCAAATGGAATGACTTGTGGGGCTCTCTTCAGGTTCTGTTACCCAGAATCCTTTACAAACCTCAAAATTGGCACAAAAAAAAACAATTTTGCCTCACATTTCCGTGATAGAAAGTTCTGGAATCTGAGAGGAGCCACAGATTTCCTTCCACCCAGCACTCCCCCAAGCCTCCCGATAAAAATTGTACCTCATTTGTGTGGAAGGAATAGATCACACAATGGTCAATATTGGTCCTTACATGAGGGCAACTGTTGACCTCGGGGTGATCCATTCCTGACGAAGGCACTAGGCATAGGCACTCAAGTGGAGTAGCGTTTTTATCAGGACAGGTGGGGAAACACTGGGTGGTAGAAATTTTGTGGATCCCAGCCCATTCCTGTAGTTTGTGTGACAGAAATGCAAGAAAAAATTGAGTTTATATTCAACATTTCACCTTTGCAGGGTAATCTGGGTAAGAAAACTTTGGGGAATCCACACAAGTCACACCTCTGTGGATTCCCGCGGATGTCTAGTTTTCAGAAATGTCTGGGTTTGATAGTTTTCCCTATATGGCTGCCGAGCCCAGGACCAAAAATGCAGGTGCCTGCCTTATAAAACCAGTTTGTTTTGTGATAGATCATTTTGATGTGTCCATAATATGATTTGGGCGGAGGAATTTGGGGCTGAACTAAATTGGGGAGCTCCCAAGAGAGCACTCTCTCAGAGCTTGCCACTGCATGCACCTGCTTTGTGGGTTGGGCTAACCTGCTACTGTTCCTCTGCACAGACTGTGATTGGCAAGGGACAGCAGGACTGTCCTCATCACCTCTCTCATAATCAATAGAAGAGGAGTTATCGAATGGGACTCCTCTGAATGAAAAATAACTCCCAGAGTCTGCACCATTGTCCTATCCCTGAGATACTATCTCAGTATCTGCTGTCTGAGTCTCTGATCCTACGTCACAGCTTTCCTCTATTGCCCGAGGGAGGGCTGGAGCAGTAGTCATCCATCGAGATTCCATCTCTGCTACTGCCTAAACTCTTGCTCTAAAACACTAGCCTAAGTAGACAGTCACAAAATTGCTGGTGGGTATGTGTGTTATACGTGCAACTGTAGAGGTCACCTTACCTTCACTTCTTCCCTCAATCAGCACGTTCTTTCAAGACACTAAAAAAAAAAGACATACAGGGGGTGATTCTAATTCTGGCGGGCGGCGGAGGCCGCCCGCCAGAATTCCGCCCCCATAATACCGCTCCGCGGTCAGAAGACCGCGGAGGGTATTATGAGTTTTTCCCTGGGCTGGCGGGCGGTCTCCAAAAGACCACCCGCCAGCCCAGGGAAAAACTCCCTTCCCACGAGGATGCCGGCTCGTAATCGAGCCGGCGGAGTGGGAAGGTGCGACGGGTGCAGTAGCACCCGTCGCGTATTTCAGTGTCTGCAAGGCAGACACTGAAATACCTTGCGGGCCCTCTTATGGGGGCCCCGCGACCCCCCCTACCGCCATCCTGTTCATGGCGGCTTTCCCGCCATGAACAGGATGGCGGTAGGGGGGGTCAGAATCCCCCATGGCGGCGCAGCAAGCTGCGCCGCCATGTGGGATTCTGAGGGCAGCGGTAAACTGGCGGGAGACCGCCGGTTTACCCTTTCTGACCGCGGCCAAAGCGCCGCGGTCAGAATGCCCTGCGGGGCACCGCCGGCCTGTCGGCGGTGCTCCCGCCGACCCTCGCCCCGGCGGTCGAAGACCGCCGGGGTTAGAATCAGCCCCACAGTCTTTAGCGCCTCTAGCGCCCAATCCAAATATCATTATTGGTGCTTCCACTCCCATGACCTCCTCCTCGAATTCCCTCACTACCACCTAGCAAAAGAGCCCTTCATCTCTCCATAGCCCCCGCACATACATTTCATTTGTATTATAGCGCAGGTAATGGCTGACTTAACTAATCTACTCAGCTATTTACATAAGATACAGATTTGTTCTTTGCAATAGGCATATAAACTTTCTGTGTTACTTTATGGCATCAAATCTGCCACTAGACAAAAGTCAGATCCTTTTGTAGCAGAAACATAATCACAAGACTTACTTGACTTTTTTATTGCTGCCTTAAAGCTACATTTGAAACATGTCAGTTGAAGTACTGTATGTGCATTGCTTTGAAGAAGTAAGCTGCAACTGCAAGAGAACTGGTGGTGAAAATATATATATATATATATACATATATATATGTATATATATATATATATATATATATATAGAGAGAGAGAGAGAGAGAAAGCGAGAGAGAGAGAGATGTCACTTTTAGATGTGAGTGTGGTTTTCCTGGGGGCCGATCCCAGCCCCCAGGGAAACCACACACACGTTGACAAAAGTGATTGCTATATATATATGGATATATCTACATAGATATGTCTATTTATAGATCTATTAAAACATATAGATCTATATTCACTTTTTAATAGCTGTATGGTTTCTTTGGGGGCCATAGTGGCCCCCAGGGAAATCATACAACTATTAAAAACAAAAATTGCCCCCACACGGGGTCGCTCTGCTCATGGATGACCCCCTGTCAATTTCATTTTTTTTTTATGTTAAACCCCTGGGGGGCGTGATCAGGCGCGATTGCGCCCCCCCTAGGGGCAAACCTACCTTTTAATTAAAAAAATATGCCCCGGAGGGGGCAGTCTGCTTTCCGAGGGGGCTGACCACCCCAAGTGAAATCCCTGGTGTCTAGTGGGATTTCCTGGCCTTTCATCGCAGCTGCGATCGAGGGCCAGGATACCAGTTCAGGAAGGCCTCGTTTGAAAGGGGAGAATCTCTCATTTCAAGCGAGGCCTTCCTGAACATTGGGGAGGCCGGTTTGGGCCTGTTTTCCCCACTCGAGCAGGAAGCGCCCACAGGGCTGCTTCCTGCTCCAGTTGAGAAAACAAACAGTGACGTCAGCGCATCTCACAGCGCACTGATGTCACAAAGGGGCAGGTGGGGGGCCGGGGGAAGACAAAGAACATCTTCTGTGTCTCCCAGTTTTTTTTTTTTAAATACATTTTTTTAACCCCCTGCCTTGTCTCGGCCACTAGTCGCAACCCACACCAGGGCGGTAGTGCAGGTGTTGGCGAGTGGCCAATGCCAGCACTGAAGCGGTTAAGATGTTTCCTCCTCAGGTGAATCAGAACAGGGTGCTTAGGCTTGCCCAGGAAGGTCACAGATATGGCAGGCAAAAAAGTTTGTTATTCTCCAGGTTTTTGCCTTGCTGAAAACTGGTTCAGCAGGAGCTCATCGATAAGGTGTCTGACCTTGTAGAGCCCTACCCTGCTATGGCTGCCAGGCTTGAAGTGCTGGAGAATTTTGACTTTAAAAGAAAATAAATATGTCAGAAGGTAAAGCCTTGGACCTTAACGAGTTGGCAAATCTATTGTAGAACCTCAATAAAAGAAACACAGACAACTGTTAAGTTTCACAGGTAAAGGTTTATACATGGATCCATGGTGACAAGAGCTGACCTCTGTATGCCCAATTTGCAGAGCTGCCATTCAGTCTTTTGTTCATGAAAACCACAAAAAGCATTAAAATGCACATCCAATTATGACACAGAAATAATGAGTACTTCATCATTATAACCAGATATATGGAGTGATTTTTTCTGAGGGTACAGAAATTACTCAGTCATTAAGTATCCAGCCAATCAAAAAGAAATTACAACTTGTGGCAAAAACATGATACAACATTGCCACATGTGTGATCTCTGCATGCCTGATAGCTGGGACTTTCCAATGTGCAAATATACTAATTCTGCACAGTTCATACCTAAAAGAAAATGCAAGCCCTTTGGTCTTTCACTATATACAGTCATTGATATGTTTAACTCCTGCTGTTTTTGGGCAGGGGAGGCAATGCATAACATGTGAGATGTCTTTTTGTGCAAGCCTTGCGTTACAAGCTGCTCAGAAGAGTATATTAGTTTACCTGAGATCATTTGACCTTTGGGCACCTGTTGCAGGCCTTGTCATCATTAAATATCACAAAACGTTAACAGGAGAAAATGGATTCCACATAGAATAAAACATGCTTCCACACTATCTGACTCATAAAGCAACCTCTGCAGCTACAAAATCCAGCTTTATCGAACTCTGTGTTTTTGGCATCAAAACCAATGACTTCAGCAAGAGCTCTACAAGGACATGTCTGACTTTGAGCGAGCCTTGCAGCTATAGTCTTCGACAGTACTAAGTTGGAGGATTTTGGCTTCAACTTGAGAGTCGACCTACTAGTTGTAACTGAATTCCGCTCCATTGTGATCACCTTGAGATCATGTCTTTGTCCCAGTCAACAGCAAATTCAACTTTTGATTAGCACTTTACTTCTTGATTCTTGACACCTTTTGTGCTAACAGTTTAAAAATGCACAGGCCCGTATCCTCTTACCCTATTTTAATGAACTTGTTTTTTTCATCATTCATCTTTCCCTATTTCACTGAATTCATTTGGGAAATGTATTATGTTGTAATTACTATTTTAAAACAAATGGTACAACTTGGATTTAAATGCACTTCATTGAAGATTGCCTACTTTTTGTTCCATTGCTACCAGAGATTGTGCAGAGATTCTTTCGAAACTTTGTTTTGACCTAACGAGAGAGTTTAATGAGTTGGTAGGGGAATTCCCCTTCCAAATTAATATTAAGAATACTAACAGGTACCTATTTGACTGGATTTGATTTAGTGCATTAATTTAATATACCAGTCTCCTTTACGAATCATGTTTCCTAGTACTGTGTATTGACATGCTGGGTAGCAGAAAGAAACAGGCAAGGGTGCAATTGGATGTACTGATGTGAATGTCAAGTCTCATTATGAGATATCAATGTTTTAAAATTACCTTTATAATTCTTAGATGTTAATCCAGTATTTACAAGTTCTGAGACAGAAGAGTTATTCCTATCTCTTGCTTGTATTACCCCTCAACGGATCCGGTCCCACATTTGGGAAGTCATTTATCTGATTTGTCCTCCATGGATCTCAAGGCACAAGTCTGCTTTCAATAGTATGCTTTGACTGCTGAAATACACATTTCCACTGGTGCTTGTTGAGGGAACCATCAACTACATAGAAAGTGTTCACTCTAAGGGCAAAAATAAAGTTTAATGTTATTCTTAGATTATTTATGGGGTTTCTTTTTAGTGCAGTAACTTGAAAACAACCTTTTCAAATAGTGATGAGGTCACAAATACTTACACTAAGGGTTTATGAAAGAAAACCAGTATAGGACATGTGAATTTTCTTGAGAAATATGTTTTTGTTTTTAGCTGTTTAGAAGATGAAGAGGTGTGTTCAAACTGGTTGGATAGATGCACCACTTTGCCCTCCTCAGTTCCTTTAGGTTCCACACAAAGGGGGTCATTCTGACCCTGGCGGCCGGTGACCGCCAGGGTCACCGACCACGGGAGCACCGCCAACAGGCTGGCGGTGCTCCCAAGGGCATTCTGTCAGAAAGGGTAAACCGGCGGTCTCCCGCCGGTTTACCGCTGCCCCATTGAATCCTCCATGGCGGCGGAGCGCGCTCCGCCGCCATGGGGATTCAGACACCCCCTACCGCCATCCTGTTCATGGCGGGAAACCCACAATGAACAGGATGGCGGTAGGGGGTGCTGCGGGGCCCCCGTAAGAGGGCCCCACAAAGTATTTCAGTGTCTGCTTTGCAGACACTGAAATACGCGACGGGTGCAACTGCACCCGTCGCACCCCTGCAACTACGCCGGCTCAATTCTGAGCCGGCGTCCACGTTGCAGGGGCATTTCCGCTGGGCCGGCGGGCGCTCTTTTGGAGAGCGCCCGCCGGCCCAGCGGAAATGTTTGAATGGCTGCCGCGGTCTTTTGACCGCGGTGCGGTCATTTGTCGGCGGTACCTTGGCGGACGGCCTCCGCCGTCCGCCAAGGTCTGAATGACCCCCAAAGTGTTAATCAGGACTCTTGCAAATCCAAACTAACTTGTTAAAACCTATTTTCTGAAAAGAGTGTGACTATATTTCACTGAAGTTTCTAGGAGCGCTAACACATTTTCAAAATATGTCTGGGGAAGTTCTGAACAGCATCTTTTAGTCAGAAGCATACGCTTAGTGGTGGCTATGAATTTCACTTTACTCTCCTTTCCTATGATTAGTAGGCTTCTGAATATGAATGTTCATACACAGTTTCCTCCCACTGAACATTTTATTCTTCATACGTTTTATGAAGGGTTAACATAGATTTCTATACTGAGACTAACCCCTAGCAAGCATCTCTCCATGTTTACAGATGGACAGCTCAGAAGAGGTACCTAAATCAGAGTCAAATCTCTTGAGGATCCCTAGAAACTTTTCATTAGTTTCACTTTTTCTCATTTTGCTAATTTCCATTATTTTTTGTTTAATAGTTTTTCCTAATGATTTTCACTTGCTGTTTTTAAGAAATTGGATTATTAGCTCAGAGAGATGGAAGCCCCACTCACAAATTAAACACAATCTTTGTCAGGGACAAACACAAAAGTTGGGTTCTGAAAACAGAACCCAAGAAAAATGCCAAACCAAGTTATGAACTGAGGACCTGATTCACAAAGGTAAACATACACTGTTATGTACCTCTACATTTCTTTGCTATTCACAAAGGTATTTTGGCCCATATTTATAGTTTTTGACGCAAAACTGCGCTAATGCAGTTTTGCGCCAAAAAAATTTGCGCCGGCTAACGCCATTCTGAAGCGCCATGCGGGCGCCGTATTTATTGAATGACGTTATCCGGCGTTAGCTGCCGGCGCTGTCTGGTGTGCGTTAAAAAAAAACGACGTACACCAGGCAGCGCCGGCGTAGGGGGAAAATGGCGTATGGGCGTCCACAAATGGTGCAAGTCAGGCTGAGGCAAAAAAATCGCCTCAACCCGATTTGCGCCATTTTTTTACGACGCCCATCCCCCATTGAAATGACTCCTGTCTTAGCAAAGACAGGAGTCATGCCCCCTTGCCCAATGGCCATGCCCAGGGGACTTCTGTTGGGCATAGTGGCATGTAGGGGGGCACAAATCAGGCCCCCCTATGCCACAATTTTTAAATACTTACCTGAACTTACCTTAATGTCCCTGGGGTGGGTCCCTCCATCCTTGGGTGTCCTCCTGGGGTGGGCAAGGGTGGCAGGGGGTGTCCCTGGGGGCAGGGGAGGGCACCTCTGGGCTCATTCTGAGCCCACAGGTCCCTTAACGCCTGCCCTGACCCAGGCGCTAAAATCCGGCGCTAATGCGGGTTTTTTAGACCCGCCCACTCCCGGGCGTCATTTTTGCCCGGGAGTATAAATACGACGCATATGCATCGGAGTCATTTTTTAAGACGGGAACGCCTACCTTGCATATCATTAATGCAAGGAAGGTGTTCACGCAAAAAAATGACGCTAACTCCATGAACTTTGGCGCTAGACACGTCTAACGCCAAAGTATAAATATGGAGTTAGTTTTGCGTCGACTTTGCGTCGAAAAAAACTACGCAAATTCGGCACAAACGGAGTATAAATATGCCCCTTTATGAGTAGTATCTTTACCACTGTGAAATCTCCTCACATAAAAACCTAAAACAGCGCTATCTTTATAAGAGACTCCTCAGTTGTGAAGCTACTACTTGTAAAATAACTTTGTGAATAGCAAACAATCATAAACTCACAAAACAGTATAAATCTACCTTTGTGAATCAGGCCTATAGAGATCATCTAAATAAAGTTATACTAGAACAACAAAAATCCAACCAGCAGAACTGGAGACATCAATTTTAAAAGGTGTACGTGAAAATAGCACCAAAAAGGACAAATCGCCACTCGTAGTCATGAGGTCGTGCTAGACCGAGGGAAAGTCAGGCTGACCAGGTATACAGGGACCAGGTTAGTTCTGCTGAAGAGTTATCTTCGCAAGGTCCGGGTGAAAAGTTCTGTTGGTGTTGGGGGGGGCTGTGAAGAGGAGGCTGTCCGCACAAGGAGTTGTTGTAGTGATTGTTGTGTAGTTGTGGAAGTTTACTGCCAGCGCAAAGATGAGATCCAGTTGGAGCTTCGCATTGGCAGTTATTTGTCACGGTTGATTCTTGGCGGAAAGATGTCACTTTGCAGTGGTGAGGCGCCCACACGTCAGGACTTTCACCTTTTCCCAGGGAGGAGTTCAGACTAATAGTAGCCAAGGGTCCAGTGACTGGGGAGAGCACCTCTTTGGAATCAGGACTCACTCAAGTAGAGGCCAACAGCAGGGCTCTGGCAGGTGTAGGCAGGCTGAGTTGGTATTATTCATCTGGGCAGTTGCAGGGAGGTCTCTGGAAGCTTTGTGTGTTCCTCTAGCTCACACAGGAGGTCATCCAACAGACCCTTGGAGTCACTTTGTGTATCCTGTGATAAAGCTTAACTGGTTCAATTTTCATTTTTCACACAATGAGACAGTCATACAAGCAGCAGAACAGTCTGCCTGGCAGCAGGGCAGTCATTCTTCTGAATCTTCCACAGGTCGATGAGTGTTATAAAAAGAGGTTCTGAAGATGTCACATTTATACCTAGTGCTAGCCTTTGTCTGGGGGAATTCACTGACCTACACCAAAAACTGGTTCTGGTTAGTTATTCCCCTTTCCCTGGGTTTGGCTCCAAACTGCCTAGGTGACCAAAGCAAAAAGGGCAGACCTGGTGTGGTTCCTCTGTGTGTGTTATAGGCAGAGTCCTTCAAGGAGTAATCAGATCAGGGTACAGCTCCTCCTGAACCATCCGGTCGGGAAGATCCTCTCCCCTTACACATAGGCTTCCTTGTCCCACAGTCTCCACAGTCTGACAATGCCCAGAACCACAGAGCTATTAACAGTCATGTTACCCAGGACACTTGCAGGAAGGCATCACCTCCATGCGCCATAGTCGATGTCTAGTGTAGTAGATACATCCCATGGAGATATTTTGGTTGTGTGAGCTGCAGGCATGCTGAAATGGCTGCTTCCCCGGGCAATCTTAGAACATCAGCCCAGTCGTCATCGTCGAGGGTGCCAAAGTCAGCCAGGCTTTTGTGGCCCAGGCTGACAGCTGACAGTGTGTGAGGGCTGTATTTGAGGAGGGTGTAATACAGTTTTGATAGTTTGTGATCTCCCAGATCTTCTGCAAGAAATTTACAGTCCAGGGGATTATATTCCAGGAGGGAGTCACAAATGCTTCTGTATTGGTCAAAGGCATGACGTAATTGCAAGCAGTGATGAACTTGACTACAATGGAGGCTGAATTCCTGTTGAAGCTCCTGAAAGGATTTCAGGATTGTGCCCAACATCACATCCGTCAGTGTAGATATACCGATCATGTCCCACTTCCCAAAGCCTTCCAGATGTGCCACCAGTTTTAACATAGTGCCATGCCACAGTGTGACTGTGCTTTAAGCCTCCCCCACCATCCAATTTGGTGCAAGGTAGATTTCCATATAGTCAGTACCACCCTTGTGCTGGGGGGAGGCTACGAAGTCGACTTCCCCCATAGAGATAGTCCAGCAGGGAAGTGGTGCCCATTGCCCACTTCTCTGCAGCATTGGCCGGGTTTCCCTGGTGGTCACACCACTATTCGTTTACAGTGTGCAGATGAGAGGCAAAATAGTAGGAGATAACATTGGCAGATGCAATGCTGCCATTAAACATCGGCTGAAATCATTTAGTCAGGGTGATGTCTGGAGTCCCACCACCCTCTGCCATAGGAAGCGAGTAAGGATCATATCATCTTGGCAAAACCACAATTTCGGGATCAGGTGGGGGTGGTTTTGTAGTTAATAGAGTAGTCGGGTAGGGACACAATTTCAAAGAGCAGGAGCAACTGCGTCCACGTCTCCTCCCTCACCCCTGCCCGAGCTGACCCTAAATTGTTCAACAGGGAGAGACCAGCCCCGGCCATGATAAATACCCCTAGATACTTCAAGTGGTCAGTCTTCATTTGTATTCCAGGCACCCAGGTTATTTGTCCTGTATATCCATTTACGAGGAACACCACAGATTTGGGGGGGTTGACCTGAAGCCCCGCCATCTCTCCAAATATGCGCAGTATCTGGAGAAGTCTTGGCCCATCTCTTTGGGGTCAGTCGGGAAGAATAGCAGATCATCTGTGTAGAGGGTGGTTTTGTCGGAGCATTTCAGGCTCCACTCAAATCCCCGTACCTGTGCGTCCATTCAGACTCAGACTACCAGGGGCTTCATGACTAGGGCAAAAAGTAATAGGGAGAAAGGGCACCCCTGGCACGTTCCCCGCTGGATCAGGAAGAGATCTGATACATGGCCAGGCATGACTGCCGTCATCAGCCCAGTGTTCAGCAAGCATACATACCGGAGTAATCTGGGGCCATAGTTCACCCAGGTTAACAGTATGGTAGTCCAAATTAAAGTATTGAAGGGGTTGTCAACATCTGCCAGTAATATGGCAGCCAATAGCCCAAGGAAGACCTCCAGGGCAAGGTTGTAAGACACGTGGCGGCTGTTGTGAAGAGTGGCTCTGCTAGGCATAAAACCTGCCTGGTCTGGGTGAAAAAAGTCAGAGACTGGCACACCAATCTATTCACTAGAGTCTTAGCAAGGAGTCTGGTTTCCATATTGAGGAGGGATATAGGATGATATTAGGAGTGTTTGTCCTGTAGCAAGCTGGGTTTGGGAAAAATCACTATTTCTGCATGTACCAATCATGTGACGGTGACCCCTCCAGACTGACAGCGTGTATAACATGTTTCCCAAATTGGGGCATGTAGGTCTTGGAAAACTCACATGGCAGCCCGTTGGGACATGGGGCTTTATCAGATTGGAGCCCCAACAAGGCTGTTGAAAGTTCAGCCTCCAAAATTACCTCATCTATTTGGCCTCTTGATGAGTCTGATAAGGTCGTAAGTGACAGGTTTTCCACAAAGTCAAGTATCAGCTCCCGGAGCAAGGTGTCTTGTTGGGTGAATGCCACAACCAAGTATGCTGCAAAACTATCAGCGATTGCTCAGGCGTCAATCAATTAGGAATTTGTTAAGCGCACTACTCACCCGTGATGGTCTCAAGGCGCTGAGGAGTGGCGGAGGTGCTGCGACTGCGTAAACAGCCAGATCGTTTTGAAGTTTCCTGAAGGTAAGGAGGTCTTTGGTCTGGTGCAGGTAGGTGGGAAGGGTGTTTCACGTTTTAGTGGTGAGGTGTGAGAATGATCTACCGCCGGTTGTAGTTCTACGGATGCGTGGTACGGTTGTGAGGGTGAGGTCGGTGGAGCGGAGATGCCGGGTCGGGGTGTAGAAGGAGAGCCGTCTGTTGAGGTATTCTGGTCCGGTGTTGTGCAGTGCTTTGTGAGCGTGGGTGAGGAGTTTGAAGATGATTCTCTTGTTGACTGGGAGCCAGTGCAGGTTTCTCTGGTGGTCTGTGATGTGGCAGTGGCGGGGGATGTCCAGAATGAGGCATGCGGAGGCGTTCTGGATGAGTTGCAGCCTCCTCTGGAGGTTGGCCGTGGTTCCTGTGTAGAGGGCATTGCCGTAGTCCAATTTGCTGCGTACGAGGGCTTGGGTGACTGTTCTGGTTTCAGTGGGTATCCATTTGTAGATCTTTCGGAGCATGCAGATGGTGTTGAAGCGGGAGGAGGAGATGGCGTTGACTTGCTGGGTCATGGATAATGAGGAGTCCAAGATAAATCTTAGGTTGCGTGCGTGGTCGGTGGGAATCGGAGCAGCTCCAAGACCATTGCTCTATCGTGGTCACATTTTAAGAAGAAGAATAGAGGGGCGGGATGCCGTCTGACATAAACTATATAGCAAGCTACTGGACTTATCGCTCTACTGGTATATATGGTTCTGCATTGCTTGCCATGTCATTTTAGCTTTATCCATTAACAGTCGGTGAAATTGCTGCTGAGCTAGTCCCAGATGTCTGCGCATTGTGAGCCCATGGTCTTCCAAGTCTTGTATTTGGAAATCAGTGTTTGACAGTTTCTGTTTCCCTGTTCTCCAGTGGAATAACTAATGTCTTCTCCTGAGAGTGCCAGTTTAAAGGTCTCCAACAGGGTCACCGCAGACTCAACAATGTCCTAATTTAATGAAATATTCCTCAATGAATCTCACTATTCAAGTTCTATATGGGGGAACTCGTATGTGCTAAGGCCAGAGCCTCTAGCTGAGGGTGAACCATTCGGGTCTGAGAATTATGGTGATGAATGTCAGGGAATAGTTGGACAGCCCTCGTGTCAATATGTGAGTATCAGACGTTCTGTGTAAGTAAGGAGTGGCCACAAGGACATTTTCCAGCTGGTAGACTGACCAACGTACTGTTGTGAAATATGTGTATCCTAAATATGACACATGAGGGGGGTGTATACAACATACTATTATAGATTCACCATATAAGGTACCAGTGACTGCCATATATCAGCACAGATGATCTAGTCAATTGTTAGTGACTTGGAACTGGAGATTTCGGTGTATAAGGATACAAGTATATCTAGATCCCCTAATAAAGCCTGCATGAAACACTTGACAGTAGCCAAATCTAGTGAGGCAGGAAGCTTTCTCTCCACAAGATGACTTTTTTGAATATTACCAATCTAGCCCGCTGTCTCTGTGTGTATTTCAGCATCACTTCTCACTTGATCTTGTCCAGTAGCCCCCTAACGTTCCACGATAAAGACATTTCCCCTTTGCTCAGCCAGTTCAGACATTTTCCAGCGGTGAGCAATATAGATATCTCAAAGTATGGTTGTGCAAATGTGTGTGTCCAGGGTTAGTCTTTGCATCTTAACAACCAGTAACAATAAACATTCCCAAAAACATTGTCCCCTACCCATTCCTCATAAAACTAGAAGTACCTATTGTAGTCTGTGGTGGTAAAAGGCCCCAATTGGAAGGCCCCATCCCCTCTTCCAATGGATCCCGAAGCACCATGTAGTCTATTGACTCTAGAGATGCTCACGATATCTCAGGATGGTGGTAGTATTCTAGGGAGGTGACCTCACTGCATTATCAGCATAACATATTACTTTTGATTATATTCCCCCTATAGACCAACAAAGCATTTTATTGGTACATAAGACTATCAAGCAATCAATATAAACTTCCTTTGCCGTCTTCTTTCTGTCTAGCAGGTCGCCAGGAGGATCATGAGCAATTTTGCTGCTTCTGGACCTGTAATCGGGTGACGCCCCCCCCCACATTAACTGTGCGATGAATCAGAATTCAAGCAGGGAGGCGTATGGGGCCTTAGTGTCATATTGGAAATACCTCCTCTGGGCTTTCAAAGAAGTGTGTTTTCCCATTGAAGTCACCTTAAGGTGGGCCGGTACAGGAGTCTATATTGTAGTTTCAGATCACGGAGGAGCTGTTTGGCTGCAGTGAAGGATTGACGCTGTTGCTGTTCCCCATTTAGTATAGTCTGGGAAGATCATAATATGACTAGTTTGATAACAGCTTATGAGCTGGTGAGCATGGTGAAGTATTGCATCCCGATCCATATAGTTCAGAATCTGAGTGATTACTGGCCTCAGTCAGGCTCCAGGAGGAGGCTTCTGTGTTAAGGCCCGTGTGCCCACTCCACAATAAAGCATGTGGAAAGGGATTCAGCAGGGATGACCGTCCTGAGCCATTGTGTCAAGAAAGTGGCCATAGACTGGCCCTCGCAACCCTCTGGGAAGCCCTCGAAGTGCAGCTTGTTTCAGGGGGTCTGCCCTCCACATCTTCAGCTCTCAGGGCCAGTTCTCTGGTGACTGCAGCGAGTTTAGATACTTTCTTCTGGAAGGTAGTCACAGAATTTTCCACTCCCAAGACCCACCTCTCAGCCTCTGTTATTCTCTCCACTGCTCGTTGGAGACCCTGGCAGAAGAGCGCCACATCCAAGCCCACTGCTCCTATTTTTCCCTGAAGGGCATCTCGCGACTGCACTATAGCCTCCAGTAGAACTGCATTGTCAAGAGTCACAGATGGAGGAAGGTTGACCCCGGACCCCAGAGCGGCAAAGCCAGAGAAGGCAAATTTATTCATGGTGCGTTCTTTGGTGGTAGAATTTGACTTGTCTCTGGCCATGATTTGTCTATGTGGCGGTACCATCTCCAATGGCGAATCCAGCTCTGATGCAACCCGCCAAACCTCCCAGGACCAAAGGGAGTGGAACAAGCAGTAGATTAGCAAAGGATCAGCGAATAAACAGTGAACTGATAGGGCACCAGGCCGGGCCACCACCAATCAGTTTGCAGTCTCATCAGGATCCATCCAAAGCTGTAAATATGGTCTCTCTCTTGAGCCCCAAGACTGGGCCATTACCCACCCATTCAGGCCAGGATTTGTCAGCTTTGAATTCTCCACCAGTCCCGCAGTGGGGACCTGGGATCAGGCAGCCTGCTTGGCCCCACTGAATGTCCACCACACCTCCATCCCCAGACAGGGGAGAGGTCACGTCCGCACCTCTCCTCACCCTGTAATGACACATAGAAGCACAGGTCCGGTTACCACCAACTGGTTGGCCACCCCGTCACAGGCAAACCACTGTCTCCTCCATTCAGTAGCCCTTCAGTGGGAGCAGGAATCGTGCCAGGCCAGTCCCGGCTGCAATGTCCTGCCATGCAGGACTCAGCCCATCTATGGCACAGGGACCTCTGGTGGATGTGGGGGCCAAGAGCAATGGAGCCCATCATCCGGGTAGAGCAGATGAGGGGCCCCCCAGACTAGACACTGGGATGCCCCTCCAATGTGGCCCATCTGCAGCCCACACAATCCCCTTAGATCAGGTGAGTTTAGGGTGCATGCAAACAATCCTGCTCTCTCCGGACCCCGCCAGCATCAGCAACTCTGTTGGCCTCAGGTGTGACAGTCAAACTGAGTGGATGGCCCGCAGCAGCAGGGCTCCAGGTCGGTCCACGCTCCCCTTGGCCTCTTTGGCACACCGGTCTGCCTCCCCAATACCAACACAGTGGCTCATTGACCGGCCGAGTGCCAGGCTGGAGGAGGGGCAGGTGGCTCTCACCTTAGTACATCACGCTTGGTCTGAAGTGTCTCTGCTGCCTTGTTGGTCTCAACTGACTCAGAGGGGCTGCCGCAGTGGCCAGATGAGAAGTGACGTGGCCTCACTTGCGGATCTTCCACACCCCAGTTGGCTAGTGGTATTCTTGTCGGTGTATTTTGGTCTCATAATGGAAGCAGTGAGGTGAAGATTATATAGGATTACCATAGCCACCATGAGCTGACTCAGAATGCAGCCGCCAAGTTCCGTGGCTCAGCCACCCCCTCGAATGGCAGTTTTGGATTACACTACACCAGCAGAGGCAGGCCTGAGACATATTTTAAAAGGCTACGTTAGTGAGCGGCACAGCTATTACCACTTTATTTACAGGCCCTGGCTTCATGAACTACTATTTACCAGTGACTTATACGTAAAATGAATGTGCCATTTGGGTGTGGGCCAATTTTTCCAGAAAGCCAATAAAAGTGAGTTGAAGAAAGGTAGGCAAAGGAAAGCGAAAATCTGGGGTGACCCTACAGAAAGAGCCAGGTCCAGCACTTTTCAATTGTGCGACCTTTTTCTCGCCTACAATTTTTCCATATCTTTAGAAACAAGTTGTTTCCATTTGTTCAACACTTTTCTTATTATATTCATATCCATTTATTTTAAACTTGTTGGCACGTTTTAATGTCTTTATTTTAAACTGATGTATTGCTTGCTTTGTGTATAACCTTAGCATATTTTGTTAGACGATTACCAGACTCATCAGACCACGCTAACTAAAGTGAGCCAGAATTGCACTTTTTGAACCCTGTTAACCTCTAAGCAGCCACCTGTCTGGGGAGGGAATGACGGAGCTCGTTCATGGCTCTCATACCTACCTTGATGTCTCTTCCTTCTGCTGTCACATTTCATCCCCCATTTAAAACATTGAAAAAAAACAAGGATTGGTCATGAAACCATTGCCGACGCTGTTGCACATATAGACCAGATGCCGCATAGAATTTTTATTTAAAATAAATCCGTAAATTAAGTTTAGAGGTTATGACGGCATTTTAAACATTCTACATCGCAATATTTAATCTTGGTGCATTTTTATTAGGACACAGCTCCATACCAGATACACCCTGTTTTCAAAGATTGATTAGCGTTTTTTATCTTTCTTTTTTATTTGCAGAGTGAATACCAAGCTCATCACGAAGTACGCGAAGCATTTCTTTGTTTCCATCCAAGGTTAAAAACAGACGATCTTCAGAATTTTCCGTGCCTCATAGAATTGCTGAAATTAACAGAACTTCATCTGAAGACCATACAGACAGTCTCAGGGGTTTTACTGTTTCCATCTCAATTTGCAGGTTAATGATGATCTACCAATAAATGAACTTTGTGTATTTACATTTTCATTGTAAAATGGAATCAGTAAATGCAAACAAAGAGGATGTTTTTTGCCTGTGCAGAGAGTCGAGCAGAGATCTCTTAATTAGGACTCTCAAACTGCCAGAGTATAAATCTTGTAAAATGCCATTAATTTAATTGAAGAAAAAAAGAGCTGCCGTTTTGATTTGTCTGTACTCAAGGCATTTGGGCCCGTATTTATACTTTTTGACGCTAAACTGCGCTAACGCAGTTTAGCGTCAAAAAGTTTAGCGCCGGCTAACGCCATTCTGAAGCGCCATGCGGGCGCCGTATTTATTGAATGGCGTTAGCCGGCGCTAGCAGACCGGCGCTGCCTGGTGTGCGTGGAAAAAAACCACGTACACCAGGCAGCGCCGGCGTAGGGAAAAATGGCGTTAGGGCGTCTTAAAAGGGGGCAAGTCAGGTTGACGCAAAAAAATCGCCTCCACCCGATTTGCGCCATTTTTAACGACGCCCAGACGCCATTTACATGACTCCTGTCTTAGTAAAGACAGGAGTCATGCCCCCTTGCCCAATGGCCATGCCCAGGGGACTTATGTCCCCTGGGCATGGTCATTGGGCATTGTGGCATGTAGGGGGGCACAAATCAGGCCCCCCTATGCCAAAAAAATTTATAAAAAAAATAAAAAAATTATACTTACCTGAACTTACCTGAATGTCCCTGGGATGGGTCCCTCCATCCTTGGGTGTCCTCCTGGGGTGGGCAAGGGTGGCAGGGGGGGTCCCTGGGGGCATGGGAGGGCAGCTGTGGGCTCATTTTGAGCCCACAGGTCCCTTAACGCCTGTCCTGACCCAGGCGTTAAAAAGAGGCGCAAATGCGGGCTTTTTTGCCCCGCCCACTCCCGGGCGTGATTTTTGCCCGGGAGTATAAATTCGACGCATTTGAGTCGCAGTCATTTTTTTGGACGGGAACGCCTACCTTGCATCTCATTAACGCAAGGAAGGCGTTCACGCAAAAAAATGACGCTCATTCCTCATACTTTGGCGCTAGACGCGTCTAACGCCAAAGTATAAATATGGCGTTAGTTTTGCGCCGAATTTGCGTCGAATAAAACGACGCAAATTTGGCGCAAACGGAGTATAAATATGCCCCTTGATTTGCTTACTTTGTTAGTGCAGATAACCTCCATGGATTGTGCAATTCTTAATGGCAGGTGCTGTTTTCCAAGTTTGTCCTAATAATCATGCCTGGGTAATTCTTTGTTTCACGTAGAACTATTTTTTAGTTAGAATTAATTGAAAATTAAATGAAAAAGCAAATGAAATCGTATATTCATATGACTGTTGGTATCACTTAAATCCATTTGAGGGATTTGTCAAGCTCAAATTGCTATGTTGCCCACCAACTAACCTACATGACATCACACTGCACACATTGAGTAAGATAGAAAAGGCCCGCATTCACAAATTGGTGCATGCACTTTGCGCCTAATTACCGTAGATCACTTTTGAATGGAGAGTATTACACTGCCAGTGGATGTTATTTTCCATTCAGCTCATGGGGGGTATTTGGTACCCCAAACTGGTGAAGGTTACACCTGGGATTTACACTCGCATTGTAACCCGATCTGCAGTGCTAACAGGAGTTTACATCCAACACAAGATTACTAGCCTTGTCATAATCATGACTAATGGGGTCATTCTGACCTCGGCGGTAAAAGGCGCTTACCGCCGGTCAGAAGACCGCCATAACACCGCCGCGGTCGCTGTAAACCGCCACGGTCATTCTGACCCGCAACTGGCAAACCGCCAAAAACCCGACATCCACAAAAGTCCGCCACACCAACGGCCAGCGTTAAACTGGCAAAGACCAACCCTCCACCGTCACGCCAACAGAAATACGCCCATGCCATTACGACCCACGAATCCACGTGGCGGTCTTTCAACCGCAGTATTCCATTGGCGGTACACACCGCCGCGCTCAAAATACACATACAGCGCCAAAACACAGCCACATTGGACAATTTGAAATACACACACCTGAGACACATACACACAACACTCCCACACACCCAATTAACTATAAAACACACACCCACATCACCCACAAACCCCTACGACCACAAATCAGAGACGAAGCCCAGAGAGAGACAGCACAGAATAGAGAACACCATCACACAGAGGCACACTACACCATCACCCACACAACAACCACGCACAAAACATCACACATCACTACACTCACCACACTCATCACCGCAAACACCACCCCACACCTCATCCACACCACCCCATGGCACCTCCAAGACACCCCAGGTTCTCAGACGCAGAACTCAGGGTCATGGTGGAGGAAATAGTTCGGGTAGAGCCCCAGCTCTTCGGGACACAGGTGCAGCACACCACCATTGCCAGGAAGATGGAGCTATGGCAAAGAATAGTGGACAGGGTCAACGCTGTGGGACACCATCCACGAAATCGGGACTACATCAGGAAGCGGTGGAACGACCTACGGGGGAAGGTGCGTTCCATGGTATCCAGGCACAACATCGCAGTGCAGAAGACTGGCGGCGGACCCCCACCTCAACCCCCAGAATTTACAACATGGGAGGAACAGGTCTTGAACATCCTGCATCCTGAGGGCCTCGCAGGAGTATCTGGAGGAATGGACTCTGGTAAGTCTAATCTCAACTACTTCATCCCCCCACCCACCAGCATGCCAACTCATACCCCCACACTACCCCCGCACCCCCATCACACATCCTCCCTGCTAATGTCTCACCATCACAACCCGTCCATCCCAACACCAAACCCTGCATGCCACCACAATCCATCGACACCCATCACCTAAGCATGCCCACTGCACATACCCATTTCCCCCACAAACCGCCGTCACAACAGCCCCCACAAAGGAATGCCAGCACTGGGGTACACGGGCCAGCCCGGCCCATCGGGGACCTCAGGACAGTCGGTTCCCCTCAGACAGCCACAGGCCACAGCAGACCTACCCCCCTCTGGGAACACCAGCACAGCACCCACCCAGCGGGCCCATGCCTCTGTCTCCAGGACACGTCAATCAGCGGTGTGTCCACCACTACAGGGCACCCAGGTTAACCCACCACCCCAACAACAACAGGGTCCTGGGGGCAGTGGTAGTGGGCACACAGTCCAGGGGACAGAGGCCCAGGGAAACAGGGGAACTGGGAGGGCTGCTGTGCGACAGGGGGGGGGGACATGCCCAGGGAACCCACTCTCCACGAGGCCCTCACCTCCATCATGGAAGCATACCACCACTCCCAGGAGACGATGGCGACGGTCCTGGCCAGGTTCCAGGAGATCTAGGTACTGCAGGAGGAACAGTTTATGGGGTTCAGGGAAGAACTGAGAAACATTAGTTCTGCAATGGGCACCATCGTTGTGGCTCTCAACCTGATTGTCACCACATTGCGGGCCAATGTGGCACCACAAAGGGCCCCTTTCACTAGCATTGACCAGGAACAGGCTACCACCTCCGCCGGCGCTAGTGGACAGGAGGCCCGACACAAGAACAACCGGCCACCAGAACCCCACCTCCTGCAGAAGAAGAACCACCCCGCAAGCGGGGCCTGAGATCTAGGAAGAAGACAGAGTAGGATGCCAAGACCCCCGCCAGGAAAGGATACCCCGTGATGTCATCCCACTGTCCCACATTGTCACCCTGTCCAACCTTAAACTGCCCCTGCTCCACCTTCCACCGGCATATGGACAATGCACCTGTGAGACTGAGAATCTGGACTCTGCCATGGACATTCCTCCACCATCACCCATCACCGATTTTCAATCATGTCCCAAAATTGAGCACTTTAATAAACACACTTATTGCACAAAAATAATTTGGAGTCTGCCTGTTTTTTTGAAAATATGTATTAGACATAAATGTGCCAAAATGACCAGTTACATTGTGATGACAACATACCACTGTCACACAGCTGTAGTCTATGGGCAAACAAAGCAGAGGTCACGCAGTTGGGCCCACATCTCTGAAATTGGAAGGGAAAGTCACAACTCTGTTAGCATACACTGGGTGAAAAGGACAGACAGTAGAGAGGCAGGAGACTGTAAGTAAATGTAAAATGCCGGTGTTGATTCTTACCTGTGTGTTATTGAAAATACTGCTGTATCACTGTGTCCCTGTTGTCTGTGTTGTCCTCTTCGTCTTCCTCCTCTTCACTCTCCGCAGGCTCCACAGCTGCTACAACACCACCATCTGGACCATCCTCCTGCAGAAAAGGCACCTGGCGTCGCAAAGCCAGGTTGTGAAGCATACAGCAGGCCACGATGATCTGGCCTTCTTTGGTGAGTACATTAGGGATCCACCTGTCATATGCAGGCACCTAAACCTGGCCTTCAGGAGGCCGAAGGTCCGCTCGATCACCCTCCTAGTACGCCCATGTGCCTCATTGTACCGTTCCTCTGCCCTTGTCCTGGGATTCCTCACTGGGGTCAGTAACCACGACAGGTTGGGGTAACCTGAGTCACCAATTAGCCACACACGGTGTCTCTGTAGTTGTTGCATCACATAAGGGATGCTGCTATTTCGCATGATGTACGCGTCATGCACTGACCCAGGGAACTTGGCATTTACATGGGAGACAACACTCTGGACAAGACCTTTGAAAACATAGGCTGAGACATCCCTCATGAAATGGCCACTGTTTTTTGAAATGACCCACTTGCCAAAAAATGGAGTACTGACAGCACCTGCACTAGAGGGGGGATCCCTGTGGGTTGGAGGATGGGTGACATCAGGTCTGGCTCCAGCTGGGCACACAGTTCCTGTATAGTGGCTCGGTAAAGCCTGTATGTCAGAATGACATGCCGTTCCTCCATTGCCGACAGGTCCACCAGCGGTCTGTACACGGGAACATTTCTCCATCTCCTCGCAAGTCCCAGCGGACGGTGCCTAGGAAGGACAACAGCGAGCACAGAGTCAATCAACCCACAGGTACGTTCCCACAGCTTGCACAGTACACGATTCTCTATGCATTGAATGGCTTGTATGAGTGTTGATGCAAGGCCTAGGCATGTGTGACGCAGTAGAAATTAAGCCATGTGGGCCCTTGAAATGGCGGCTGCCTGACCTGTGAAGTGCGACAATGGGGTGTGAGGTCAATGCGCTGGCGTGGCACACCGTGGCGGTAGGCGGTGGAAGACCGCGGCGCAAAGCCGCATTGGTTAACATTGAACCCTATGGGTTTCAGGAGCTAATGACGAAGTGCGCCGGCGGTCGCGGTACGCACCGCCGCGGTACGCACCGCCGCGGTACGCACCGCCGCGGACGTGACCG
This sequence comes from Pleurodeles waltl, assembly GCF_031143425.1. Lineage (NCBI taxonomy): Eukaryota > Metazoa > Chordata > Amphibia > Caudata > Salamandridae > Pleurodeles > Pleurodeles waltl. The sequence goes on from NC_090448.1 coordinate 1,070,485,028, forward strand.
CCATTTTCTATCAGCTTAATCACTCGAGACCTGATCATCCACAGGAGAGGACCTATACTGCAAGTGCTGCTGTGACCTCGGTCTGGAAGATACAATGGCTGCTGCGACTGGGGAAAGGGCCCCTGCCTTCACTTCTGAAGAATTGGAGAAACTCGTGGATGGGGTCCTCCCCCAGTATGCACTACTCTACGGTCCTCCAGACCAACAGGTAAGTACACTGGGAGCATGCTTTGGGGGCAATGCCTGTGTTGAGTCGGGTGGATGAAAGATGGTGGGGAGGGGAGCGATTGAGGCATGCTTCAAACGACGGATGAGAGCATGTACCACATGGCAAGGGTGGGGACGGGGGGCCACTCACATCGAGCATGCAGAAAATTATGACAATGTTATTTCTCCCCCTGTACATGTCACATAGGTCAGCGCCCATCAGAAAATCGACATTTGGCGTGCCGTCGCCAAGGACGTTCGGACCCTGGGGGTCCACAACAGATGGGGCACCCACTGCCGCAAGAGGTGGGAGGACATCCACCGCGGGAGCAGGAAGACCGCGGAGGCTCTGCTGGGGATGGCCTCCCAACGTAGGAGGGGTGCCACTCGTCAATTGACCCCCCTGATGTCTCGGATACTGGAGGTGGCCTACCCAGATTTGGATGGGCGCGTGAGGACATCACAGCAGACACAAGGGGGTGAGTACCAGCACATTCTGCTATCTTAGCGCGCAGTGGAGGTGTCAGGGTGGGGGAGGAGGGCTGTGGGTATCCCTAGGCCAGGGCGATTTCTGTAGGCTAGGCTCCTCCGTAAGGCATGGCCCTGTGCCCCCGCCCCCCACCTCTGTAGGGTGCCAAGTACAGCTATCCATGGCCCTTTGTCACCTATGTGTGCAGTTGTCGTCCATAGGCTTGTAGGCCAAGTCCCAATGATTGAGTAGTGTACCCCAAGTGCGCGGCGTAGTGCAGGGGGCTTCTGTGTCTGTCCTCTCCGCCAACTGTGTTGCCAATGCATGCACTCAACATGTCTTTATTCCCCCCCCCCCCTTTTTTGCTGCTCTTCCTGTTCATGTGTGCATTAGCATCATCAGGCGGAGGAGAAGTGGCATCGGAGCACGAGGGAGCTGCATCTCACATGGCCCTGGAGGGCCATGCAACCGACTCGGAATTCACCAGTGAGACGGAGGGCGAGGGGAGCTCCACAACGGGGACACGTGGAGACATCAGCAACACAGACACGTCCTCGGAAGGGAGCTCCCTTGTGGTGGTGGCAACATCCGTGCCCACCGCAACAACAGGTACAGCCGCCACCCAGCGCACCACACCGCCCTCCAAGCAACCCCTCAGCGTTCGCCCCGTGCCCGCTCGCACACGAAGGCGGGCATCTCCTTCGCCCCAGGCACCTCAGGCCCTGCCCCAGTTACCCCTGCTGCCCTCAGTGAGGAGGTCATTGACCTCCTCAGGACGCTCATTGTTGGGCAGTCTACCCTTTTGAATGCCATCCAGGGGGTAGAAAGGGAGGTGCACCGGAGCAATGCATACCTGGAGGGCATTCATTCGGGTCAGGCTGCCCATCAGCGATCGTTCAACGCTCTGGCCTCAGCACTGACGGCAGCCATTGTCCCTGTCTCCTGCCTCCCTCCTCCAACTTCCTCCACCCAGTCCCACTCCCCTGTTCCTCTGCCTATACCAGACACACCCACAGACCAGCATGCACACACCTCAACACCCAAGGGCAGCTCATCCAGACATAAGCACCACACATCACACAAGCATTCACACAAGCAACAGCCACATGCAGGCATACCAACAGCCACTGCCTCCTCTGTGTCCCCCTCCTCCTCGTCTCCCTCCTCCCTCCCTGTGACGTCTCCACTCACACTTGCATGCACAACATCATCAGCCACTACGTCCATCACCAGCACACCCACCAGAACACTCCGCACACGTGCAGTCACCACCCCCACTGCCATTTACACGTCCCCTGTGTCCTCTCCCAGTGTGTCTGTCACCCCCTCTTCCAAACCACACAAACGCAGGCAGCCACCCACCCAACAGCCATCCACCTCACGACAGCCTCCGTCACAAGCACCTGCACCCAAAGACACCACACTTGACTCTACTACAACCACATCCTCTTCCTCCACTCCCATACCCACTGCACCTACCCTTCCCACTGCTCCTAAAAAGTGTTTCCTGTCCAAAATTAATCTCTTTCCATCACCTGACCCACCCCCTCCATCTCGTAAGAGTCCAATCAGCACCTCAGCCACCACAACCCCTGGACCTACAAGGACCATAGTACAAGGATATTGGAGTCCACCACCTTCAAGGGCAGCTACATCGGCCAGCAGTAAAGGGACAGCCAGCCCACCCCCTGGGAAAAAATCCAAGAAAGGCAAGGCCCGGCGCGAGAGGCCAGAGACGGCAGCCTCCAAAGGCACTACCCTGGCACCGTCAGGAAGTGGGGTGCCACCTGGCACATCTACAAAGGGAGGCAAGGGCCACAGAGAATCAGAGAAGGATGGCAAGGGCAGCACGGCCGACAAGTCCGGCAGCAGGCGAGCTGCCCAGGAGGGCCCCACCAGCCCCATTCCGGGTGTGAAGGAGGACACCCACGGGCCCGGGAGTCCAGCACAGGAGGGCCCCGCAAGCGAGAAGTCGGATGGCGAGTGAACTCCATATACTGGCCGGATATGGTGCCCTGGAGACACATGTCAAGAACCGCTGAACAGGGCCCTTCAAGACAAGCACCGCTGAACAGGGCCCTTCAAGACAAGCACCACTGAACAGGGCACCGCCATCTCAAGAACCGCTGAACAGGGCCCTTCATCTCAAGCACCGCTCCGCTGGGCCCTTCATCTCAATCACTGCTCCGCTGGGCACCACCGTCTCAAGCACCGCTCCGCTGGGCCCTTCATCTCAAGCACCGCTCCGCTGGGCCCTTCATCTCAAGCACCGCTCCGCTGGGCCCTTCATCTCAAGCACCGCTCCGCTGGGCCCTTCATCTCAAGCACGCTCCGCTGGGCCCTTCATCTCTGCACCGCTCCGCTGGGCCCTTCATCTCAAGCACCGCTCCGCTGGGCCCTTCATCTCAAGCACTGCTCTGCTGGGCCCTTCATCTCAAGCACCGCTCCGCTGGGCCCTTCATCTCTGCACCGCTCCGCTGGGCCCTTCATCTCAAGCACCTCTCCGCTGGGCCCTTCATCTCAAGCACCGCTCTGCTGGGCCCTTCATCTGAAGCACCGCTCCGCTGGGCCCTTCATCTCAAGCACCGCTCCGCTGGGCCCTTCATCTCTGCACCGCTCCGCTGGGCCCTTCATCTCAAGCACCGCTCCGCTGGGCACCGCCGTCTCAAGCACCGCTCTGCTGGGCCCTTCATCTCAAGCACCGCTCAGCTGGGCCCTTCATCTCTGCACCGCTCCGCTGGGCACCACCGTCTCAAGCACTGCTCCGCTGGGCCCTTCATCTCTGCACCGCTCCGCTGGGCACCGCCGTCTCAAGCACCGCTCCGCTGGGCCCTTCATCTCTGCACCGCTCCACTGGGCACCGCCGTCTCAAGCACCGCTCCGCTGGGCCCTTCATCTCTGCACCGCTCCGCTTGGCCCTTCAAGTCAAGCACCGTTGGCCCTTTGGCAGAAGGGGCAGGCCCGGATCTGAGTCGGGCAGGGCTGCACGATGCACTCTGGGCACCATGCCTCCTCCAGTACCAGTGGAGTCTGTAATACACTTGAGAGACTGTGGCTTTGCACTCCCCAGGATGGTACAGTGGGCAACCCACCCACTGTAGAGACTTGTGAGACTGTGGCTTTGCACTCCCAGGATGTAACAGTGGGCAAGCCACCCACTGTAGAGACTTGTGAGACTGTGGCTTTGCACTCCCCAGGATGGCACAGTGGGCAAGCCACCCACTGTAGAGACTTGTGAGACTGTGGTTTTGCACTCCCCAGTATGTAACAGTGGGCAAGCCACCCACTGTAGAGACTTGTGAGACTGTGGCTTTGCACTCCCCAGGATGGCACAGTGGGCAAGCCACCCACTGTAGAGACTTGAGAGACTGTGGCTTTGCACTCCCCAGAATGGGACAGTGGCCATGGAGGCCCCTCGTGGATCTGGCGTCGTGGACTCATGTGGCTGAGGTGCCTCCCCTTCTCTTCCCCCTGAGGTGCCTGTAGTTTTTCTATCTGATGCCCCTGCAGTGTTCTCTCCAATGGATTCGGGTCCCCTGTGTGGGCTTTGCCCATGTGTTGAGGCCCATTGGCCCACGTACAATGACTGAAACCCAATTTGGACAGGACAATTTACATATGTGTATATAGTTATAGATGTTGGAAATAATTTTTTACTTAGCCTTACAATATATTTGAATTTCATGATCATTTTATTTTGTCTTGGCATTCTTCCAGGGGGTTTGGGGGGTGTCACTCTGAGTTGTTGCTCTGCATTGATGTGTAGGTAGTTGTGGGTGAGGGTGGGTGTGTCGCGTATGTTTGTGCCCGTAATCTTTTCTCCTCCCCCCTCCCCTGTGTCGTAGGTGCAGTACTCACCGTTGTCTTCGGCGCCGGCATTCGTGCTCCTGGTAGAGGAGCAGGTAGACAATAGCTGGTAGGATGTGTAGTTCTGGTTCCATGCTGTCCAGATTCCTCGTGGAGTGTGTAGAGGTGAGCGTTTTCCCGTTCGTAGTCTGTTTCCGCCGTATTTTTATCGGCGGGGCTCCCGCCCCGGAAAAGGTGGCAGATTGGTGAGTTGTGATAGGGTGGGCGGTACATTGGGGGTCATTCCAACCCTGGCGGTCGGTGTTAAAGTGGCGGCCAACCCACCAACAGGCAGGCGGTCAAAAAAATGGAATTCTGACCCTGGCGGAAACCGCCAACACAGACCGCCACTTTAACACTCCGACCGCCACGGCGGGACAAACAAACAGCGCGGCGGTCATCGCCAACAGACAGGCGGGAGACAATGTACCGCCCACCCTATCACAACTCACCAATCCGCCACCATTTCCGGGGCGGGAGCCCCACCGATAAAAACACAGCGGAAACAGACTACGAACGGGAAAACGCTCACCTCTACACACTCCACGAGGAATCTGGACAGCATGGAACCAGAACTACACATCCTACCAGCTATTGTCTACCTGCTCCTCTACCAGGAGCACGAACGCCGGCGCAGAAGACAACGGTGAGTACTGCACCTACGACACAGGGGAGGGGGGAGGAGAAAAGATTACGGGCACACACATACGCGGCACACCCACCCTCACCCACAACTACCTACACATCAATGCAGAGCAATAACTCAGAGTGACACCCCCCAAACTCCCCAGAAGAATGGCAAGACAAAATAAAATGATCATGAAATTCAAATATATTGTAAGGCTAAGTAAAAAATTATTTCCAACATCTATAACTATATACACATATGTAAATTGTCCTGTCCAAATTGGGTTTCAGTCATTGTACGTGGGCCAATGGGCCTCAACACATGGGCAAAGCCCACACAGGAGACCCGAATCCATTGTAGAGAACACTGCAGGGGCATCAGATAGAAAAACTACAGGCACCTCAGGGGGAAGGGAAGGGGAGGCACCTCAGCCACATGAGTCCACGACGCCAGATCCACGAGGGGCATCCATGGCCACTGTCTCATCCTGGGGAGTGCAAAGCCACAGTCTCTCAAGTCTCTACAGTGGGTGGCTTGCCCACTGTGCCATCCTGGGGAGTGCAAAGCCACAGTCTCACAAGTCTCTACAGTGGGTGGCTTGCCCACTGTTACATCCTGGGGAGTGCAAAGCCACAGTCTCACAAGTCTCTACAGTGGGTGGCTTGCCCACTGTGCCATCCTGGGGAGTGCAAAGCCACAGTCTCACAAGTCTCTACAGTGGTTGGCTTGCCCACTGTTACATCCTGGGGAGTGCAAAGCCACAGTCTCACAAGTCTCTACAGTGGGTGGGTTGCCCACTGTACCATTCTGGGGAGTGCAAAGCCACAGTCTCTCAAGTGGATTACAGACTCCACTGGTACTGGAGGAGGCATGGTGCCCAGAGTGCATCGTGCAGCCCTGCCCGACACAGATCCGGGCCTGCCCCTTCTGCCAAAGGGCCAACAGTGCTTGACTTGAAGGGCCCAGCGGAGCGGTGCAGAGATGAAGGGCCCAGCGGAGCGGTGCTTGAAACGGCGGTGCCCAGCGGAGCGGTGCAGAGATGAAGGGCCCAGCGGAGCGGTGCTTGAGACGGCGGTGCCCAGCGGAGCGGTGCAGAGATGAAGGGCCCAGCGGAGCGGTGCTTGAGATGAAGAGCTAAGAGGAGCGGTGCTTGAGACGGCGGTGCCCAGCGGAGCGGTGCTTGAGATGAAGGGCCCAGCGGGGCGGTGCAGAGATGAAGGGCCCAGCGGAGCGGTGCTTGAGATGAAGGGCCCAGCGGAGCGGTGCTTGAGATGAAGGGCCCAGCGGAGCGGTGCAGAGATGAAGGGCCCAGCGGAGCGGTGCAGAGATGAAGGGCCCAGCGGAGCGGTGCTTGAGATGAAGGGCCCAGCGGAGCGGTGCTTGAGATGAAGGGCCCAGATGAGCGGTGCTTGAGATGAAGGGCCCAGCGGAGCGGTGCAGAGATGAAGGGCCCAACGGAGCGGTGCTTGAGATGAAGGGCCCAGCGGAGCGGTGCTTGAGATGAAGGGCCCAGCGGAGCGGTGCTTGAGATGAAGGGCCCAGCGGAGCGGTGCTTGAGATGAAGGGCCCAGCGAAGCGGTGCTTGAGACGGGGGTGCCCAGCGAAGCGGTGCTTGAGATGAAGGGCCCAGCGGAGCGGTGCTTGAGATGAACGGCCCAGCGGAGCGGTGCAGAGATGAAGGGCCCAGCGGAGCGGTGCTTGAGATGAAGGGCCCAGCGGAGCGGTGCTTGAGATGAAGGGCCCAGCGGAGCGGTGCTTGAGATGAAGGGCCCAGCGGAGCGGTGCTTGAGATGAAGGGCCCAGCGGAGCGGTGCAGAGATGAAGGGCCCAGCGGAGCGGTGCTTGAGATGAAGGGCCCAGCGGAGCGGTGCTTGAGATGAAGGGCTCAGCGGAGCGGTGCTTGAGATGAAGGGCCCAGCGGAGCGGTGCTTGAGATGAAGGGCCCAGCGGAGCGGTGCTTGAGACGGCGGTGTCCAGCGGAGCGGTGCTTGAGATGAAGGGCCCAGCGGAGCGGTGCTTGAGATGAAGGGCCCAGCGGAGCGGTGCTTGTCTTGAAGGGCCCTGTTTAGCGGTTCTTGAGAAGGCGGTGCCCTGTTCAGCGGTGCTTGTCTTGAAGGGCCCTGTTCAGCGGTGCTTGTCTTGAAGGGCCCTGTTCAGCGGTGCTTGTCGTGAAGGGCCCTGTTCAGCGGTTCTTGAGACGGCGGTGCCCTGTTCAGCGGTGCTTGTCTTGAAGGGCCCTGTTCAGCGGTGCTTGTCTTGAAGGGCCCTGTACAGCGGTTCTTGAGACAGCGGTGCCCTGTTCAGCGGTGCTTGTCTTGAAGGGCCCTGTTCAGCGGTGCTTGTCTTGAAGGGCCCTGTTCAGCGGTGCTTGTCTTGAAGGGCCCAGCGGAGCGGTGCTTGTATTGAAGGGCCCTGTTCAGCGGTTCTTGAGACGGCGGTGCCCTGTTCAGCGGTGCTTGTCTTGAAGGGCCCTGTTCTGTGGTGCTTGTCTTGAAGGGCCCTGTTCAGCGGTGCTTGTCTTGAAGGGCCCTGTTCAGCGGTTCTTGACATGTGTCTCCAGGGCACCATATCCGGCCAGTATATGGAGTTCACTCGCCATCCGACTTCTCGCTTGTGGGGCCCTCCTGTGCTGGAGTCCCGGGCCCGTGGGTGTCCTCCTCCACACCCGGAATGGGGCTGGTGGGGCCCTCCTGGGCAGCTCACCTGCTGCCGGACTTGTCGGCCGTGCTGCCCTTGCCATCCTTCCGTGATTCTCTGTGGCCCTTGTCTCCCTTTGTAGATGTGCCAGGTGGCACCCCACTTCCTGACGGTGCCAGGGTAGTGCCTTTGGAGGCTGCCGTCTCTGGCCTCTCGCACCGGGCCTTGCCTTTCTTGGGTTCTTTCCCAGGGGGTAGGCTGGCTGTCCCTTTACTGCTGGCCGATGTAGCTGCCCTTGAAGGTGGTGGACTCCAATATCCTTGTACTATGGTCCTTGTAGGTCCAGGGGTTGTGGTGGCTGAGGTGCTGATTGGACTCTTACGAGATGGAGGGGGTGGGTCAGGTGATGGAAAGAGGTTAATTTTGGACAGGAAAAACTTTTTAGGAGCAGTGGGAAGGGTAGGTGCAGTGGGTATGGGAGTGGAGGAAGAGGATGTGGTTGTAGGAGAGTCAAGTGTGGTGTCTTTGGGTGCAGGTGCTTGTGACGGAGGCTGTCGTGAGGTGGATGGCTGTTGGGTGGGTGGCTGCCTGTGTTTGTGTGGTTTGGAAGAGGGGGTGACAGACACACTGGGAGAGGACACAGGGGACGTGTAAATGACAGTGGGGGTGGTGACTGCACGTGTGCGGAGTGTTCTGGTGGATGTGCTGGTGATGGACGTAGTGGCTGATGATGTTGTGCATGCAAGTGTGAGTGGAGACGTCACAGGGAGGGAGGAGGGAGATGAGGAGGAGGGGGACACAGAGGAGGCAGTGGCTGTTGGTATGTCTGCATGTGGCTGTTGCTTGTGTGAATGCTTGTGTGATGTGTGGTGCTTATGTCTGGATCAGCTGCCCTTGGGTGTTGAGGTGTGTGCAGGCTGGTCTGTGGGTGTGTCTGGGATAGGCAGAGGAACAGGGGAGTGGGACTGTGTGGAGGAAGTTGGAGGAGGGAGGCAGGAGACAGGGACAATGGCTGCCGTCAGTGCTGAGGCCAGAGCGTTGAACGATCGCTGATGGGCAGCCTGACCCGAATGAATGCCCTCCAGGTATGCATTGCTCCGGTGCACCTCCCTTTCTACCCCCTGGATGGCATTCAAAAGGGTAGACTGCCCAACAATGAGCGTCCTGAGGAGGTCAATGACCTCCTCGCTGAGGGCAGCAGGGGTAACTGGGGCAGGGCCTGAGGTGCCTGGGGTGAAGGAGATGCCCGCCTTCGCGTGCGAGCGGGCACGGGGCGAACGCTGAGGGGCTGCTTGGAGGGCGGAGCTGGTGTGCTGGGTGGCGGCTGTACCTGTTGTTGTGGTGGGCACGGATGTTGCCGCCACCACAAGGGAGCTCCCTTCCGAGGACGTGTCTGTGTCGCTGATGTCTCCACGTGTCCCCGTTGTGGAGCTCCCCTCGCCCTCTGTCTCACTGGTGAACTCCGAGTCGGTTGCATGGCCCTCCAGGGCCATGTGAGATGCAGCTCCCTCGTGCTCCGATGCCACTTCTCCTCCGCCTGATGATGCTAATGCACACATGAACAGGAAGAGCAGCAAAAAAGGGGCGGGGGAAATAAAGACATGTTGAGTGCATGCATTGGCAACACAGTTGGCGGAGAGGACAGACACAGAAGCCCCCTGCACTACGCCGCGCACTTGGGGTACACTACTCAATCATTGGGACTTGGCCTACAAGCCTATGGACGACAACTGCACACATAGGTGACACAGGGCCATGGATAGCTGTACTTGGCACGCTACAGAGGTGGGGGGCGGGGGCACAGGGTAATGCCTTACGGAGGGGCTTAGCCTACAGAAATCGCCCTGGCCTAGGGATACCCACAGCCCTCCTCCCCCACCCTGACACCTCCACTGCGCGCTAAGATAGCAGAATGTGCTGGTATTCACCCCCTTGTGTCTGCTGTGATGTCCTCACGCGCCCATCCAAATCTGGGTAGGCCACCGCCAGGATCCGAGACATCAGGGGGGTCAATTGACGAGTGGCACCCCTCCTACGTTGGGAGGCCATCCCCAGCAGAGCCTCCGCGGTCTTCCTGCTCCCGCGGCGGATGTCCTCCCACCTCTTGCGGCAGTGGGTGCCACGTCTGTTGTGGATCCCCAGGGTCCGAACGTCCTTGGCGATGGCACGCCAAATGTCGATTTTCTGATGGGCGCTGACCTATGTGACATGTACAGGGGGAGAAATAACATTGTCATAATTTTCTGCATGCTCGATGTGAGTGGCCCCCCATCCCCACCCTTGCCATGTGGCACATGCTCTCATCCGTCGTTTGATGCATGCCTCAATCGCTCCCCTCCCCACCATCTTTCATCCACCCGACTCAACACAGGCATTGCCCCCAAAGCATGCTCCCAGTGTACTTACCTGTTGGTCTGGAGGACCGTAGAGTAGCGCATACTGGGGGAGGACCCCATCCACGAGTTTCTCCAGTTCTTCAGAAGTGAAGGCAGGGGCCCTTTCCCCAGTCGCAGCAGCCATTGTATCTTCCAGACCGAGGTCACAGCAGTACTTGCAGTATAGGTCCTCTCCTGTGGATGATCAGGTCTCGAGTGATTAAGCTGATAGAAAATGGCGGTCACGGCCGCGGCGGTGCGTACCGCGGCGGTGCGTACCCCGACCGCCGGCGCACTTCGTCATTGGCTCCTGAAACCCATAGTGTTCAATGTTAACCAATGCGGCTTTGCGCCGCGGTCTTCGACTGCCTACCGCCACGGTGTGCCACGTCAGCGCATTGACCTCACATCCCATTGTCGCACTTCACAGGTCAGGCAGCCGCCATTTCAAGGGCCCACATGGCTTAATTTCTACTGCGTCACACATGCCTAGGCCTTGCATCGACACTCATACAAGCCATTCAATGCATAGAGAATCGTGTACTGTGCAAGCTGTGGGAACGTACCTGTGGGTTGATTGACTCTGTGCTCGCTGTTGTCCTTCCTAGGCACTGTCCGCTGGGACTTGCGAGGAGATGGAGGAATGTTCCCGTGTACAGACTGCTGGTGGACCTGTCGACAATGGAGGAACGACATGTCATTCTGACATACAGGCTTGACCGAGCCACTATACAGGAACTGTGTGCCCAGCTGGAGCCAGACCTGATGTCACCCATCCGCCAACCCACAGGGATCCCCCCTCTAGTGCAGGTGCTGTCAGTACTCCATTTTTTGGCAAGTGGGTCATTTCAAACAACAGTGGCCATTTCATCAGGGATGTCTCAGCCTATGTTTTCAAAGGTCTTGTCCAGAGTGTTGTCTGCCCTGCTCAAACACATGTGGAGATACATCATTTTCCCTGAGGTGGGGGATTTGCCTACAGTGAAGGGTGATTTCTATGCCCTTGGACATATTCCCAACATCATTGGTGCCATTGATGGGACACATGTGGCTTTGGTACCCCCCAGAGAAAGTGAACAGGTGTACAGGAACAGAAAAAGTTATCATTCCATGAATGTCCAGGTGGTCTGTTTAGCTGACCAGTACATCTCCCATGTAAATGCCAAGTTCCCTGGGTCAGTGCATGACGCGTACATCATGCGAAATAGCAGCATCCCTTATGTGATGGAACAACTACAGAGACACCGTGTGTGGCTAATTGGTGACTCAGGTTACCCCAACCTGTTGTGGTTACTGACCCCAGTGAGGAATCCCAGGACAAGGGCAGAGGAACGGTACATTGAGGCACATGGCCGTACTAGGAGGGTGATCGAGCGGACCTTCGGCCTCCTGAAGGCCAGGTTTAGGTGCCTGCAAATGACAGGTGGATCCCTAATGTACTCACCAAAGAAGGTGTGCCAGATCATCGTGGCCTGCTGTATGCTTCACAACCTGGCTTTGCGACGCCAGGTGCCTTTTCTGCAGGAGGATGGTCCAGATGGTGGTGTTGTAGCAGCTGTGGAGCCTGCGGAGAGTGAAGAGGAGGAAGACGAAGAGGACGACACAGACAACAGGGACACAGTGATACAGCAGTATTTTCAATAACACACAGGTAAGAATCAACACCAGCATTTTACATTTACTTACAGTCTCCTGCCTCTCTACTGTCTGTCCTTTTCACCCAGTGTATGCTAACAGAGTTGTGACTTTCCCTTCCAATTTCAGAGATGTGGGCCCCACTGCGTGACCTCTGCTTTGTTTGCCCATGGACTACAGCTGTGTGACAGTGGTATGTTGTCATCACAATGTAACTGGTCATTTTGGCACATTTATGTCTAATACATATTTTCAAAAAAACAGGCAGACTCCAAATTATTTTTGTGCAATAAGTGTGTTTATTAAAGTGCTCAATTTTGGGACATGGTTGAAAATCGGTGATGGGTGATGGTGGAGGAATGTCCATGGCAGAGTCCAGATTCTCAGTCTCACAGGTGCATTGTCCATATGCCTGTGGAAGGTGGAGCAGGGGCAGTTTAAGGTTGGACAGGGTGACAATGTGGGACAGTGGGATGACATCAGGGGGTATCCTTTCCTGGCGGGGGTCTTGGCATCGTACTCTGTCTTCTTCCTAGATCTCAGGCCCCGCTTGCGGGGTGGTTCTTCTTCTGCAGGAGGTGGGGTTCTGGTGGCCGGTTGTTCTTGTGTCGGGGCCTCCTGTTCACTAGTGCCGGCGGAGGTGGTAGCCTGTTCCTGGTCCATGCTATTGACAGGGGCCCTTTGTGGTGCCACATGGTCCCGCAATGTGGTGACAATCAGGTTGAGAGCCACAACGATCGTGCCCATTGCGGAACTAATGTTTCTCAGTTCTTCCCTGAACCCCATAAACTGTTCCTCCTGCAGTACCTGGATCTCCTGGAACCTGGCCAGGACCGTCGCCATCGTCTCCTGGGAGTGGTGGTATGCTCCCATGATGGAGGTGAGGGCCTCGCAGAGAGTGGGTTCCCTGGGTCTGTCCCCCCCCCTGTCGCACAGCAGCCCTCCCAGTTCCCCTGTTTCCCCGGGCCTCTGTCCCCTGGACTGTGTGCCCACTACCACTGCCCCCAGGTCCCTGTTGTTGTTGGGGTGGTGGGTTAACCTGGGCGCCCTGTAGTGGTGGACACACTGCTGATTGACGTGTCCTGGAGACAGAGGCATGGGCCCGCTGGGTGGGTGCTGTGATGGTGTTCCCAGAGGGGGGTAGGTCTGCTGTGGCCTGTGGCTGTCTGAGGGGAACCGACTGTCCCGAGGTCCCCGATAGGCCGGGCTGGTCATCTGGGTCCAGGGAGACAGAGCTGCTGTCATCACTGGGTGCCTCTTCTGGGGGTGGGATGGACATTTCTGGACCCTCCTGGGCGGTGTGGTGGCGTTCGGGTCCTGCAGGGGTATAAGAGTATGGTTATTGCTTCTGTGTGTGCCATAGTGTGCAATGGGTGGGTTCCCGTGTACCCCAGTGCTGACATTCCTTTGTGGGGGCTGTTGTGACGGCGGTTTGTGGGGGAGATGGGTATGTGCAGTGGGCATGCTTAGGTGATGGGTGTCGATGGATTGTGGTGGCATGCAGGGTTTGGTGTTGGGATGGGTGGGTTGTGATGGTGAGACATTAGCAGGGAGTATGTGTGATGGGGGGGAGGGTGGGGGTATGAGTTGGCATGCTGGTGGGTGGGGGGGATGAAGTAGTTGAGATTAGACTTACCAGAGTCCATTCTTCCAGATACTCCTGCGAGGCCCTCAGGATGCAGGATGTTCAAGACCTGTTCCTCCCATGTTGTAAATTCTGGGGGTTGAGGTGGGGGTCCGCCGCCAGTCTTCTGCACCGTGATGTTGTGCCTGGATACCATGGAACGCACCTTCCCCCGTAGGTCGTTCCACCGCTTCCTGATGTCGTCCCGATTTCGTGGATGCTGTCCCACAGCGTTGACCCTGTCCACTATTCTTTGCCATAGCTCCATCTTCCTGGCAATGGTGGTGTGCTGCACCTGTGTCCCGAAGAGCTGGGGCTCTACCCGAACTATTTCCTCCACCATGACCCTGAGTTCTGCGTCTGAGAACCTGGGGTGTCTTGGGGGTGCCATGGGGTGGTGTGGATGAGGTGTGGGGTGGTGTTTGCGGTGATGAGTGTGGTGAGTGTAGTGGTGTGTGGTGTTTTGTGCGTGGTTGTTGTGTGGGTGATGGTGTAGTGTGCCTCTGTGTGATGGTGTTCTCTATTCTGTGCTGTCTCTCTCTGGGCTTCGTCTCTGATTTGTGGTCGTAGGGGTTTGTGGGTGATGTGGGTGTGTGTTTTATAGTTAATTGGGTGTGTGGGAGTGTTGTGTGAATGTGTCTCAGGTGTGTGTATTTCAAATTGTCCAATGTGGCTGTGTTTTGGAGTTGTATGTGTATTTTGAGCGCAGCGGTGTGTACAGCCAATGGAATACCGCGGTTGAAAGACCGCTGCGTGGATTCGTGGGTCGTAATGGCATGGGCGTATTTCTGTTGGCGTGACGGTGGAGGTTTGGTCTTCGCCAGTTTAACGCTGGCCGTTGGTGTGGCGGACTTTTATGGATGTCGGGTTTTTGGCGGTTTGCCAGTTGCGGGTCAGAATGACCGTGGCGGTTTACCGCGACCGGTGTTATGGCGGTCTTCTGACCGGCGGTAAGCGCCTTTTACCGCCGAGGTCAGAATGACCCCCATTGTCTCCCGCCTGTCTGTTGGCGGTGACCGCCGCGCTGTTTGTTTGTCCCGCCGTGGCGGTCGGAGTGTTAAAGTGGCGGTCTGTGTTGGCGGTTTCCGCCAGGGTCAGAATTCCATTTTTTTGACCGCCTGCCTGTTGGCGGGTTGGCCGCCGCTTTAACACCGACCGCCAGGGTTGGAATGACCCCCTAAGTCTGTCTTTAGTATTACTAAAGACAACCTTTTGACCCTGAAAATGTTTTTTGTATAAATGTGTAAAGTGACATGCAGTGAAAATTAGATTTCTTCAGCGATCAAGATTGCAAGCTGTAGCCAAAGAGCGTTTAACATTGACAGATGCTGGTCGACACCGAGAAACCGCTGAATCGGATTTGCTGCTGCAGTAAAGCACATTGCAGGAATTGCAGCAAAGTCAGTCCCACTGGTACTGCATCATCTCCGGATTGTCTTGTCAGCCTGGTCTTGGTATTCTATTGATTCTCCAGGTAAAAAAGTAATCAAAAGTTTTCTAAGTCCCAGGTTTTAGGGTTAGGGAGGAGGAATGCACTCTGACACTAGACTACCTCTCCATGACTTCAGAAACAGCACTTGGAAACATGACTCACTACAACAGAAGTCAGCTCCAGGGCCTGGAGCAGGTTGGTCAGCCGGCTCTTTCAGCCAAGTGGGCTTCTTGCAGATTTTGAGTCCCTGCAGTTTAACCGGATGTCAGTCAACTGGTCCTTGGAGCCCATTTTTGTTACTGGTTAAAAGTGAGAGCAGGTTAAACTCTTACAGGTTCTCCTCACCGGTCTCAAAAGGAAGTCCTTCTGTCTTTCATAGGGTAGTGTTCTCAAGAGGGTGCTCAGTGGTGCCACATTTATGCCTGTGGGTGGGGGTGACTCCTTGCCCCTTCCTAACCAACAGGACAAAAGTTCCCATGGATAATCCTACTGATTTGTGAAGAAGTTCCTGGATGCCTTGATGCAAACAATCCCATAGAGCTCTTCTCTACCTAAATCCAACATGGCAGAACCTTTCCTCCCCTGTGCAGAGCTCCTGTGCACACCCTATAGGTATGGCCACTGAAATATACAACCTCTCCTGCATGGTCACTCAAAACTGGTTCTGGTAGTAGCTCCTCTTCCATTGGGATTGCTGCCTGACTGGCTATGGGAACAAAAGAAAGGGCCAGGCCCAGGTGTTATTTACATCTGCCTGGGACTGGGTAGGCTTCGTTAAAGTTAATTAAGTGTCTGGGCACAGCCCACAAAGTCATCCTGTCAGAGGAACAATCCCCCCCCACACCCAAGACCTTTGTCTGAGCTGTGGGAGCTATTCAACTTCTATATGTCATTTGGAAGGAAGATGGTGCAAATGGGCTTTAGAGGCTTTAAGAGGTTAAGGCCCATATTTATACTTTTTGACGCAAAACTGCGCTAACGCAGTTTTTCGCCAAAAAAATTAGCGCCGGCTAACGCCATTCTGAAGCGCCATGCGGGCACCGTATTTATTGAATGGCGTTAGCCGACCGGCGCTGCCTGGTGTGCGTGAAAAAAAACCACGTACACCAGGCAGCGCCGGCGTAGGGAAAAATGGCATTTGGGCATCTAAAAATGGGGCAAGTCAGGCTGAGGCAAAAAAAACGTCTTAACCCGATTTGCGCCATTTTTTTACGACGCCCATCCCCCATTGAAATGACTCCTGTCTTAGCAAAGACAGGAGTCATGCCCCCTTGCCCAATGGCCATGCCCAGGGGACTTCTGTCCCCTGGGCATGGTCATTGGGCATAGTGGCATGTAGGGGGGCACAAATCAGGCCCCCCTATGCCACAAAAAAAAATTAAAAAAATACTTACCTGGACTTACCTTAATGTCCCTGGGGTGGGTCCCTCCATCCTTGGGTGTCCTCCTGGGGTGGGCAAGGGTGGCAGGGGGTGTCCCTGGGGGCAGGGGAGGGCACCTCTGGGCTCATTCTGAGCCCACAGGTCCCTTAACGCCTGCCCTGACCCAGGCGCTAAAATCCGGCGCAAATGCGGGTTTTTTAGACCCGCCCACTCCCGGGCATCATTTTTGCCCGGGAGTATAAATCCGACGCAATAGCATCGCAGTCATTTTTTAAGAAGGGAACGCCTACCTTGCATATCATTAACGCAAGGAAGGTGTTCACGCAAAAAAATGACGCTAATTCCAGGAACTTTGGCGCTAGACGCGTCTAACGCCAAAGTATAAATATGGAGTTAGTTTTGCGTCGAATTTGCGTCGAAAAAAACAACGCAAATTCGGCGCAAACGGAGTATAAATATGCCCCTAAATGTGGCTTTTTAAAAGTCAATTTTGTAAAATATTGACTATAAATCTGACATAACCAATGAATTAGACTTGTAATAAATACTTTAAAAAGTCCAACTTTGAAACCGGTTCCTAGGTAGAGGTACAATACTTTGGCCCATATTTATACTTTTTGACGCAAAACTGTGCCGGCGCAGTTTTGCATCAAAAATTTTACCGCCGGCTGACGCCATTTTGGTGCGCCGTGTGGGCGTCATATTTATACTTTGACGCACAGCGCCGCAAGCCACAGGTGGGAGTCATTATTTTTGACGCACACCGCAGTGTCAAGTCGTAAAGCAAAACGACGTTAACACGGCGGAAATTACTGTGGGTCGATTTACGACCCCGCAAACCGGATATGCGACGTTTTTTGACGCAATCGCGTAAAAAAAAAACGCGAACACCACCATCACACCAGAGGAGAGCCAAAATGGATCCCAGATGCCACTACAGACCCCAGGAAGACGACAACAGACCAGGAACCAGCCAGGAGGACCCACACAAGAACCAGGACACTTTTAAGAAGAAAAGAAAGTGTCGCCTTAGTGCAGAGGAGCAGGAAATTCTGGTTAAAGAGGTGATGGAACACCAGCACCAACTGTTTGTCACATCAAAGTTGCCAATCAGTAGGAGAGAGGCAATATGGCAACAAATTGTCGACAAGATTAACAGTGTGGCTGAAGTACGCAGAACTGTCATCGGGTGCAAGAAACGCTGGCTTGACTGGAAGCGCAGGACCAAGGAAAAGATGGCCAGGAACAGGAAGGCAGCACTGCAGACTGGAGGGGGAGTCCAGCACACCAGGAGGCCCTGGACCACATGGAGGAGATGGTCGCAGCCGTCATCCCTGAGAAGATTGTCACAGGGATTCAAGGACAGGACAGCGCAGACTACCAGGAGACAACGCAGGATAAGTCGCATGGGGAATTATAATGCAATAATGTCAACTGTGAGCGGTGGGGATACCGACCACTAAATGCATGGAAGTCATCTAATACATGGAGTCGCATGGGTAAAGGGGCATGGCCCGTTCTGAGAAGACCTGGGGCACACCATTACACAACACCAACAACAGTCCCATGGGGGCATGCTGTCATGCCAACGATGGAGCAAAGGGAAAGCCACGCCAGGAGGGAAGGCCACAACGTCAAACTGACATCTCGGCACACGTCAACCACCATACCCCATACATTAACTAGGGCCCTATTAACAACCTCTAGCCATACCGACAGCTGGAATGTAACTGCGACAACAGTTGCCACTACCACCTCTGCTCTGTGTGCAGCTCAAGTAGCCCATGGCAGTAACCTCCCCATGGATCATACACACCTAAATTAGCGGGTGAGGATGTCAACTTCAACAATCCCCAGAAACAAGACAAAGGCTGCAGTACTCTCAAATGTCAATGCCCATAGTTGTCGCAAACATCAGCCAATGTAAACAACAATAGGAGCTACACAGCACAAAGGACACACCCATGCTACATATGTCTGGGTCCATCCTGTGCCTGGGTAACAATGCAGCATCCCAAATGTCATACTGCTCAGACAACAGCATTGAGGGGGGGACACATGTAACTGGTCACTGAAATACACCTGCACTAGCAGAGGAGGAAATAGGACACTGATATGATTATCAGGGCAATCCAATGTGACACACATTCCCCAAAATCAGCAGGACACATTACCAATGTCAACATCCATATCGGATCATAACATTGCTATTCATAGGATATGCCACATGTCAATTACATTTAAGTGGATGTGAAAGATCAGAGATTGGGGCAGGTCCAGATTGTTAAGTGTGCTGCAAGGGCCATCAGTACACCCACAGCCAGTGAAAGGTCTCAACATGAGAATGAATGTAGACGGAGGCTTGAGTAGGAAAAGAAGGTGGCAAATCTCTATTTGGCATAAACCAACACCTAGAGGCAATGAGGATGACACGTCTGATAACTCAATAACATACATGTGACATACAGGTGGGCCATAGGCCTGGAAGAATGCCCATCTGAAGGACTGGAGAAATTAACACAAAACAAGATCACAAAGTGAATTCATCAAAAGGCAGGCACGTCACATCAAAATTGCCACAACACAGACACACTAATTGTACCCTGTTTCATTGCAGAGGAAGATGGATCTCCTGCGGATATGCCTGTCCCAGATTTCCCTGATGAGATGGATGACGAGCCGATAAACATTCCCCAGGAGACTATCCAAAAGGTCCTTGACACCCTCCAGACCCCACCTTCAGTCACAAGGAGGAGCACAGAACAAGCAGCCATCACAGAGGATCCACCCACCACCCCAATTGTAAGACCTGCCAGGTCCAATACAGCTGAGGACTCAGATGACACTGGCACCAGCTTTGAGAGAACTGTAGTTGGAGTACAGCGGGAGCTGGCCAAGGAGGTGCGGGTGGGGATGCAAAATATGGCAGCCAGCCTTGAGGGGATGCGTTCGTGCATGATGTCATCTGCAGATCAGGCAGCAGCTATGCAAGCCCTAACATCCATACTGCAAGGACTACAAGAAACTGTCAAGGAATTCACCACTGCAGTAAGGGAGTTGCCACAACACCTCGCACCCCAAACCTTCCACTGCATGCACGAATGCAATCATGACCCCTTCAGGGCCGACCTGGCTGCCTCCCATCGTGATGTGGCTGCTATTCTCAAGAACCAGCAGACCCTCCTTGCTGCAGTACTGCCCTTAAGACGTTCACAGGGAGCAGCGACCGGGATGTCTGACTCCACGTCTTCTAACACTGAGGTGTGTGTTGCCTCTTCACAACAAACAACAACAAGGACAGAAGAGGCAACACACACATCAGAAGAAGAAGACATGGAACAGATCACATTCACAAGGAAAATGACCCGGAAGCACTAGTCCCTGACACATGGCCCACATTTACCAAGGCCCTGCGCTTTGTAACTTGCCAGTCTTGCAACAACTTTATTCAAGCACTGTTCTGCAAACAACTGAATATCTTGTCACCCAGCCCAGCGATTGTGTCTCTCCTACTCATTGGCAAATCCTGTTCCTCTGCACTGTCTGAAACATCAACCCCAGCATGTCAAAAGCATTTCCGTAATCCCTTGTGTAGGATCACAATGTAAGATGTCACTATAATGGACTCACAATCATGGACAATGTACAGATAGCACTACAGCACTTTTCAATAAATATCTCTTACACAACAAATATGTCTCTGGGTAATGTGACATATCAACTGTGCAGTAGATAACTGAAATGTGCCTACTGTCAAATTACGTAGCTTGTCAATACAACCGTCCTGATAATATGTAGTCAGAGAATTCTGCACAGTGCCCATGATTGCATCATACTGTGCCCATCCTGAGGGACAAATCTGATGAAGTGAGAAACCATACACCACCATTCTGTGTTGGACAGAAGAATGCTTCCTCAGGGGATAACTAAGTCATCAAATAGTGGCCGGAAAATGTTGTCAACATGCAAAAATAACACAAATAACATGCCACACTAATCTAAGTAAACACTACAAAAACTGCATAAATGAAGGTGTCTGAGTTAACATACAAATAGGTAATCATGCCGAACTGTGTCACAAAGGATGTATGAGGGTCATGAAGACAAGAATACAAGATTGCCAATGAGAACTCATCTTATAAGGGTGTGCATGATCATCACACTGCAGTCAGACCTAAAACGGTTTCCCCAATACCAAGTCTGGAAGCACTGTTTGTGACTTTGAAAACACACTTATCAACAGAAACACATTGTCATCCATATTAACTGTGATTGGTGGTTGCAACGAAGGGTCGACACTTTGCAAGGTAGCTCTGGGCCAGCTGCCAATCGTACAGCTCAGTTGGGATTTGTTTGTAGCATAGGACACAGATGTTATAGTACAAAATTGATGTACACTGAATCCAAACCCACGATCAAGTACCATTCAACACATACTATTAAGGGTTAACCAAATATATATTAAATGCTAATCACAGATGAGGACTGAGGGAAAAATCTTACCTATCCTAATCTACCCTGACTACTCATTACCCACAACTGTCCCTAACTAACCTAAGCTACACTTACTTATCACATGTAATGAAACGTTTTAAACATCTACCCCCCACCCCACTTATGAGACGGGACACATGGAGGACAACACATAGTAACCTAAACACATACTATACTATCCTATACAAATATATATTTGTTTGTATATTTTTTGGTAATTTCTTTTAGTTTTTTCTGTTTTTTATTTTTTTTTAAACACACAAGAACCCCAACATAGCCATTCACATGTAATAAGTAAAAATAGAAACAATCAAGACCCCCCCACCCACTAACACTAACTAAACTAACAGCCTATACTAACCTAACACTAAGCCCTCTAAGCCCACTAACTATAAGAACAAGGAAAGAGGAGGGAGGGAATCATGTCCAACTATAAATGTCTAGAGGTTGGCCCTCGGGAGGGTCCTCTTAATAGACTTAACATGCCGGTTAATGTGGCGCACATCCGGGCTCAGGTGGCTCAACTTGCGCAGCACTTTGTCCATCTTACGGTCCATTTGGTTGAAGGCTGCAGGGTCAACAGATGGAGCAGTGGTAGTCTGGGTACCGGTGGAGGAGGTCTGTGTGGGTGTGGTGCCAGGCCTAGTGGGCTGTCCTGCACCGGTGGCAATGCTGGGGCCTGGAAGTCCAGCAGATGTCGGACCAATAGTGGCAGCTATGGGTGGGGCCACGTGGCTCAGATTGGTGGTTGTGCTGGTGGTGGCTGTGGTGGGCAAAGTAGGCCCACCCTGTGGGAAGGCTCTCGATGTCCCGGAGGCCCGTTCATGGCGATATCGCCGGGCCATCCTCCGGAACCCCGACTCCACCAGCAGGATGTGCTGGTATCGCATGGCCCGGCGCTGAAATTCATGGACCTGGTCTGGAGTCATGTTAGCAGCTGTGAAGACAAATGCAGATATTCTACATTAGTAACTGCATTGTGTGAAATGGCACAGGAAGTTAATCAGGAAATACATCTACTGTACTTGTAACAGCTCATATCACAATACAGATCATAGAATGTCCCTGAGGAAGTACATGGCAGGCCAGACTACAAAGATCACATGACACATAGCACATCCTTAACCTACAAGATGGGTAACAACTAGCTTTGACTTTCAATCTGAGTTCTGGCAGTTATCAGCTAAGAATCATGCTGCATATCCTCCGCCAAGACCTGTGCTACAAATGTCAGTGAACGGAAAGCAAAACTAAAGCCACATGGTCTGCAAGTTGTAAATGGACTTGCCAGTATAGTACCAAGTGCCAAACCTGAGTGTGTATACTAGTTTGCAACCAAACCGTCACTTATTCAACTGTATGTGTAACATACTGGTAGCATCAGTACTAGGTACCCCATTCACAAACCCATGCCCGTGTTTGAGGGGGGGTGGATAAACAACTATAATTTGCCAACAACATGTACACCGAGGAGTGTATAGAAAACTCCACACATGTTTGTCTCTACAGACACACCACAGGTAAGGTCTATCAACAATTAGGAGGCAGCAAACCCTAGAGCACTCATACGGCCACACATGTCAGGAAATGCAGAACTTGGTACACAACATATACTTCCAGTGAGGCCTGACTTACATCAGACACAGAGTTGCTAGAACACCCATGATCATGAATTGCATGCACGCCTTGGCCATTGCACTCAAGTTCCACATACTTGTAGCACTACATGTGGAAGTACATGCTGCTAGGAGGTTTTACCTACTGTTTCATAATTACGTAGGTAAATAGAGAAGCACATGTCTATTGGAAAGCAATTTGCTGTACCAATCTTAGAGAATGTGGGTCTGACAGGCTGACTAAATCGGAGCTGACTTCCAGTGCAACTCTTGGTGATACAAGTGTCATCCACATGACTAACCCCTGTACTCACAGTGGGGCCTACAGGAATGGCCTACAATCCCTACATGGTACCATTGGATACGCATTGGCCAACTCAAAACATGTGAGAAACTGAATTCCCACTCATGGAACAAGAGAAAAGCTTGCCCAAGGCATCACACCTTGCTATGCGTCCAACTCACACGAGTCCATAACCAGCAAACACAACACATAACAGACATATCAACACTTACTGGAGTGGTCAAATGTCACCACCTCTCCCACAGTGTAGGGTGCCGGTCCACCTGTAAGGTATGGAAGGAAGAAATGTGCTCAAAATCTGTGCACAGCGCAACAATTTCATAAACATATACAATGTGTAGGCTAAATAAGGAACTGGCAGCCATTCAGACATGATGGTACTGCATCTGATATATCACGGCCAACTTGTACATAGCATGGGTCTCCTGTGACAGTTACACACATATCTACACACATACATTGGCCCTAACTATCATGTAGTTGCAAACATGCCCCGTAATTGGTGAGCAGAAAAAAATATGGAGTGTAATCGTCTCATCATGTGCATCCAAGAGTAACATCCAAAGCCTGGTTACTTGGTTACTTGAGGACAGCATTACCAGTCAAACATGCCTTGTGGCCATGACACATTAATGACACATAGGTCCAATGTATAGAGGGAGGGGCAGGGACTTTTGTAAGCCATCCTGTTGTCACAGTTTATTCAACTGGTGTGGCCCAGCTACGGTGATTTGCACCAACCATGGAGATGTGAAGCCATGTGCATACACTTGGACTGCCATCCATATTTGGAATGTGGCACAACTAACTCCAACAAACATTCTATGATGTTAGCTGAGGGCACCTTACACCTTTCCACAATGTTTTCAAATCCAGATCTGACATGTATCCAAAAAGATTAAGGAACACAATAATCCCACACATTCATAGTACTTCCGTGAACGCTTTCCTTCCACACTCACCAGACTCACATGAGACATATGTCTGAGCCACTTTGCTATTATCAATTGACGTGAAGGCAGCACTCATTTTCTGCATCATGTAGTGATTCTAAATTCAGTCTAGCAATTGCGTCAACAAAGTTGGCCTAAATGTTGGTACATCTGTACTTCTCTGTCAATAGTACCCTATATAGACATGATTGGCTCCTATTTGTTTGCTTTTCTGACAAAATGGCCGCACCAATTTCCTTCATGGAAAAGTAACCTGTAAGTTTGCTGAGCACGTGCTACCTGACAGCTAGCAATTGCCATCCTTGCCATAGTGCATCAATTATCCCTTTATATTTCCCCAGCATTACACACAGTCAGCAAGTTAGCTGGCAGACATTATACTAATCCCCTTATGTCACTACAGAGCAGTTAATCGTGCACATTAACATGATTTGTACTCACCAACAGTGCCACCAATCATGATTCACAGGTGGTCCAGGAGATCCTGCTCCCTGGTGATGAGGTCAGCCCACCGGTGCTTCAGCTGGAGGCACTCCTCTGGCTGGCATACACACGCTGCAGGTGATGCAGCACCTTTCCCCACCGGATTCTGCGCGCCTCTGTTGGAAACCCCTGTATCACCCTGCCCCCTGCCTGGATCATGAGCGGCAAGAAATGCGACACAAGCCAGATGAACCCCCCCAACTCCTCTTCCCCCATTCTGCCAAGACGTGGCCTACCAGACATACGTGGAAGTGAAAGGGAATAGGGGTAAAAGAAATAGAAAGGGGAAAAGGGGGAAAGTAGGGGTACAAAGACAGATGAAAAGTAAACCTAACCACTAAAAGAGCCCAACTATTCCCAAACTAACACTACCCACAACAGACTCCCACAACCAACAAAAACACAAGATAAATGGACAAATGTAGACAAAACACAGTAGTACAGTATACAGCAACAATATTTATTTCACAAATTGACAATACAGTTAGCACACAGGACAAAAAAGCACAAAATCTCAGGACAACACTCTCTACACAGCCACACAGTCTAGAAGGATCATAGACTGCAAAGTGAAAGTGAAAGTACACCCACTGTACATGATCTGTAAACAGGATATCCTATTACATCACTTCCTGTATGAAAAGTCCCGCCCTTTTCGAGTTATGCGTCATTTTTTGTTTACCAAAACTGTATTTGCGTCATTTTTTTGGACGCACAGAAGTGAAAATTAGCCCGCATCCACATAATAGTACATGGCCTGTACAAATATCTGGATGCTGGCTAAATTTCACTTCTGTGCGTCAAAAAAATGAGGCAAATACAGTTTTGGTAGACAAAAAATGACGCATAACGCTAGGGACGTCAAAATGACAGTGCATTAACTGGTTTAGGGCAATTTTACTTCTTTTTTGGTTATGTTACATTTGGGACACATCAGAGAAAGGATGATTGAAGACACTATGGTGTTGATGGTGTATGTTCACATGTGTGACATCATACTGCAGCGGACCATGAATCGCTACTCCCTTCACAGTATTTTTTACGGTTGGCTGACGCAATAGTTGGTCATAAGTGTGGCCGACATATATGTGTTGCAGAAATTGTGCATGTTTGGCATAAGGAGAGGATAGCAATGTGACGCACATATGTACAATACCTTACTGCCTTTGGATCAAAGTGTATGCATTGGCAACTAATGTATTTGTTGACCAAGTGTGTGTGTATCACATGAAGCATATTTGTACATATGCTTGTATGAATGTGACGTCCATGTGTCCAATCCTTAGATGCAAGTCATTGTGGAAATGAGCAAGGGCATGTGTTAGTCATACATGTAACAACACCCGTAAAGTTTTAGGGTCACGTAGACACCACATGTGACATAGCATGCACCAGATGGATGGCAGACGCTTGTTCATTTCAATGGTCCACATTTTCTACATCCTATGTCCTAGAGTATTGGTAAGAGCTTCCTAGGCACTAGTTGGTGAATCCCACAGTGAGTCATACACATGCATTGAGGAAGTGGGTACCATGTTGTTTGCACAGACAGACAAGGGTGAATCTCAAATGTATGATGACACCACAGTTGAGGCCATAGAAGTGAGCCCTAACTATCAAGTGGCTGTAGTGGACCAGCATACAAGACAGCACGTGTCCACATATTTCCAGTGATCAATTGCACATAGGTGTCTTGTTCATGTGTGTGGTCCAATTATGATCCTGTATATTGTTTGGGGTGTAATTTGTCACAGTTCGGTCCAGGACTCATCATGAGTCAGTGGCAGCTATTCCTGTATCTACTGAGTATCCTTGGTTGATCAATGTGAGTAAAGTGGATGTGGACATGTGAACCAACATTTGGATGGTTCCACCCTGTCACTAAAGACGTGTAATGAGACAATCAACAGGGCAACCTTGGTGTGCTGAGTGAGATAATGTCTCAGGTGTCATGTTCCAGCAGGTATCATTACAACATTTGTACACAGGTTGGCCTCTGCACTTCCCACTGCATCTGGGAACATCATAGCCTCTGTGCTGATTATTCTCGCAGCTATTCACCACACACGGCCCATCACTATATTGTGAGCATTGTGATTCTGTGTGTGAACTGTCATGGTCCTGACATTTGTGTATTATTCATGGACATTATCAGAGGTTGCTGGTTGTGCTGAAAGCCCCATACCCAATCCCTGCCTACGGCCCTGGGACACTGTCACACTTTGTCATTCATGCATAAATGCAACCCAGACAAAGGATGGGCCATGAATTTTGCTTTTCCAAGAGGATGTAACTTGAATGGTACAGTTAAAAGGTAGATGTTGCTATACAATATATTTGTGAATGCATTGAAGAAGCCCATGCCCAATACCCCCTGATGAATGAGAGGTTTGCTAACGCAAGTGTGGTACATATGTAGACACAGGGATACTTTATGGTGACGCACAGACAGTTGCCAGTCAGGCTGACAGAATGCAAGGTGATTCAGGATCCAGCTACTTGACAAGTTACATAATCAGTGGTCTGACTAAGACTGTTTGGAGGACAAACTAGAGAGCTGACATGTCAAACTGTGTATGTCCTGTGTTTTTGAAGGTGACAAATGAATCCAGTGGCTGTGATACACGGCTTAATTAGTATCAATGCTTAACGGTGTATTAGACATAATGGCTACTCCTATGCTGTTCCAGGCATCAGCAGGGGCAGTGCTTTTTTAAATGGGTGGTATGCATGGAGGTGATCACAGGTGTGGGCTGCATCTGTTTCTCACCAGTCCTGTAGGTGAGACTTGCATTCTAAGGGCCAACAGACATTTTCACAGGGTAAGCAATCTACTTGTGCTAACAGGGCTTTGAAACTAGAAGACAGTGTATAAATTAACCTGACGTCCATGCAGTCAGATGTTCTATGACAATGGCATACCATAGGAAAGGGTGTAGCACACTGGTTTGCTAATGTTGGTCTGTGTGTGTAGAGGAGGGAATATCAGGGTACACATCTTAGAATTCCAGGGACCTCTTCCGACAGGTGGGTTGTGACCAGGTGCATGGGTGTGTCAGGAGTTAGCAAATGGGCTGACATGTACATGGAATGTTATGTGTGCAATGCTGCTCATATGTGTGGCACTTGTGCTGTCTATGTTCTGCTTCTATGGGACTCTGGTCACAGATATTCCTTGCAAATATTGGATGCAGTTGGACTTACTGCTGTCAAGGGTCTGGCCAGGCATTCCTGTTACTGATGCCAAAGCACATTGACTGCCTCATGTATGAGGCTTGTTTTCTCCTTATTGAGTGATGGTGTCTTAGTTGCGTGCCATATGCTGCGTTGGACCTTGATTTCAACATGTAGGTGTGAAATAGTTGTGGTCCTCTGCTATTGGCTTGCAAAGGAGAAATGTACATGATATATGTCATGAAGAGTGTGTGTGTATGTGACCATTGTATGTTAGGCATCACATTAGCTCTGGGATGTTCTGTGTCCTACTCAGTATATCAGCAATGCTCCATGAGGCAACACTCTTATTCTGATAGGTAGAGATGGAGGTGTGAAAAAAGGAATAGCCAGACCATTATATGGTGATTAGAATAGGTGTTTATTTAAATTAGTTAACTAAAGTGGTGAAGGTGATCATATTCAAAAGAAATTGTTGATGATCTGTTGCGGCCTGCATATACCAGCGGCCGTGTTCTGTAGTTCCCCCTCATATTGCAGGCCAGCATCCTCCTCTCCTCCTCTTCAGGCATGTGTGGCTCTGGTTCCAGGAGGGGAATGTTTCTTTTGATGCAAATGTTGTGCAATATTGCACATGTTAGGATGATCCTACAGACCATCTCCGGGGAATATAGGAGGCTACCACCAGTGATGTCGAGGCACGGGAACCTTGACTTGAGGATGCCACAGGTCCTCTCGACAATGCTGCATGTCCTCCTATGTGCGTCGTTGTAGGCACGCTCTGCAGCAGTACTTGGGTTGCCAAATGGTGTCATGATCCATGGCTGGATGCTGCAAGAGAAAATGATTGGGATCATGTTGATGTAGCTGGCACTATTGAAATGACCTTTCATGGCAGTAGTTGTCTTGTGTTGTCTGTGACTCTTTTGTGTAATAATGTAGCCTCCTATGCTTGTAGGATATACCATCTGCATTGTGTTGTTTCCTTGGCTGAACGAGTGTTTGTCTGCTAACCGTTTGTCAGCAGTATGTTTTGGGATTTGCAGTACAGTGTGCCCTCCCTAGCATTGTGACTTGTGATACAGGTGTCCGTGTGTCTTCACTGGGGGTGAGATGATAGTTCCATACACAGTTAAAATTGACAGTGTTGTTAACACGTTCATTTCAGTGTACCCTGGACATCCCATACCTTTAGACTTAGGCAATGGATTAATATAAAGTTCATTGGGACACTTACATTTTGCAAGGTGACATTTATGCAACCCACTCCACACGTTGTGATCTTTGACGTCTTAACATTAGGCTGTACAGTGATTTCCGATGTGTGACAGGTTCAATGGTGACCTAAGAAACGTGGCTAGCGATGTCACGTCCTCAGTATGTTCCTGTTCACAGGTTGCTGTTGTGGTGTATGTGTTGTGTGTCCTAGAGGGTTGCTGTGCAGTGTGTATATAAGTAGCTTTTTGTACTTACCAACAAGTAGTCCATTGCCATACCGTCCATCCTGGAAGTGTTCATTGATGGTGCAGTGACAGAAGATGTATGAGTCATGGACACTCCCAGGATATTTAGCCACGATGTTGGTTATCAATCCCTGGTGATCGACTATGGCCTGCACGTTGGTGGAATCTGTGTGCTTCCTGTTGCGGTAGAGGTGTTCAGTTGCAGCAGGTGGCACAAGGCGTACATGTGTGCAGTCGATTGCACCAAGGACGTGTTTCCTGCTGCTTCTGCAGTGTGTTAGGGAAGCAGATGTGGCGGGTGTCAGTCCAATGATGGCATCCAGTACTTTGGGCAAAAAGGCAGAGAATGATGGTTGTGATATTCCGCCAACCAGGGCACCAGTTGTTTGGAAAGAGCCACTTGCCAGCATATGAAGTACGTCAAGCAGCTTGGTTTCTGTTGGGATGGTGCGGGGTGTCACCAAAGTGGGGGCCAACTGCGGTTCAATGTTGCGCAGCAGCTGCTGAATGGCCTGCCAGTTCAACCGGTACCTCTGGATGATGTCGTGTTCCCTGAGGCCCTGAAGGGTGGTTCTGGGGTGGAATATCCTCTCCTGCCTTCTGTGCTGTCTTTGGGGTCCCTGCTGGTGTTGTTGTAGCTGCTGTTGTTGCTGCTGGGCTCTGCGTCTCCATCACGCTGGATTAGAATCACCTCCATGGCTCCCTGTTGCTGCTCTGCTGCTCTGCTGTTTGTTCTGATTAAATACAGGTGTGTTTGCCCCATTTTAACGCCTGCCCTGACCCAGGCGTTAAATTTTGACGCAAATCGGGCTGTGCG